>NC_141547.1:37490576-37651923 GCF_021556685.1 Rattus norvegicus
CCTCTGTATTTGTCAGGCTCTGGCAGAGCCTCTCAGGAGACAGCTATATCAGGCTCCTGTCAACATGCACTTCTTGGCATCAGCAATAGTGTCTGGGTTTGGTGGCTGTATGTATATGGGTTGGATCCCCAGGTATGGCAGACACTGGATGGTCTTCCCTTAAGTCTCTGTTCCAAACTTTGTATCCATATCTCCTCCTATGAATTTTTGTTCCCCCTTCTAAGAAGAACTGCACCATCTGCCTTCAGTTTTCCTTATGCTTGAGCTTCAAGTGGACTGTGGATTGGATCTTGGGTAATCTGAGCTTTTGGATAATATCCACTTATCTGTGAGTATATGCCATGAGTATGATTTTTTTTTGTTTTGTTTTGTTTGTGATTGATTTACCTCACTCAGGATGATATTTTTTACTTCCATCCATTTCACTATGAATTTCATGAAGTCATTGTATTTAAAAATGAGTAGTATTCCCTTGTGTAAGTTTACCACATTTTCTGTTTCAATTCCTCTGTTGAGGGACATCTGAGTTCTTTCCAGATTCTTGTTAAAAACAAGGCTGCTATCAACATAGTGGAGCATGTGTCTTTGTTATACGTTGGGGCATCTTTTGGGTGTATGCCCAAGAGAGGTATAGATGGGTCCTCAGGTAGTTCAATGTCCAATTTTCTGAGGAACCTCCAGACTGATTTCCAGAGTGGTTGTACCAGTCTGCAATCCCACCAACAATGGAGGAGTGTTCCTCTTTCTCCACATCCTCGCCAGCATCTGCTGTCACCTGAGTTTTTGATCTTAGCCATTCTCACTGGTGTGAGGTGAAATCTCAGGGTTGTTTTGATTTGCATTTCCCTTATGACTAAAGATGTTGAACATTTCTTTAGGTGTTTCTCAGCCATTTGGCCTTCCTCAGCTCTGAATTCTTTGTTTAGCTCTGAACCCCATTTTTAATAGGGTTATTTGTCTCCCTGCGGTCTAACTTCTTGAGTTCTTTGTATATAAGCCCTCTATCAGTTGTAGGATTGGTAAAGATCTTTTCCCAATCTGTTGGTTGCCGTTTTGTCCTAACCACAGTGTCCTTTGCCTTACAGAAGCTTTGCAGTTTTATGAGATTCCATTTGTCGATTCTTGATCTTAGAGCATAAGCCATTGGTGTTTGGTTCAGGAAATTTTCTCCAGTGCCCATGTGTTCCAGATGCTTCCCCACTTTTTCTTCTATTAATTTGAGTTTATCTCCTTTGATGTGGAGGTCCTTGATCCACTTGGATTTAAGCTTTGTACAGGGTGATAAACATGGATCGATCTGCATTTTTCTACATGTTGACCTCCAGTTGAACCAGCACCATTTGCTGAAAATGAAAACATTGGATGGTTTTGGCTCCTTTGTCAAAAATCAAGTGACCATAGGTGTGTGGGTTCATTTCTGGGTCTTCAATTCTATTCCATTGGTCTATCTGTCTGTCTTTCTACCAATACCATGCAGTTTTTATCACTATTGCTCTGTAATACTGCTTGAGGTCAGGGATAGTGATTCGACGTGGCTATCTTCTTTTGGGTTAGTGGAAATTAGATTATTTTCTTAATTTTTTTCTAGGGTATATTTTCCCTCTTTTGTTTGCATTTCTCATCTATTATCCTTTGTAGGCCTGGATTTGTGGAAAGGTATTGTGTAAATTTGGTTTCAGTACGTGTGTATGTATGTATGTATTTACATGTGTGTATGTGTCCTTTCTTATTTTTAAAAACACATAAACACAATAGGGGAGGCTTATTGTAGTTGGTAGTTTCGCTCGCGCCTGTCTGTGAGGATTTGACTCATTGCTTTGTTGTGTTGTTGTTCCATGTGGCAGAGCATGCCATAGAGGGAGCCCAGTCATCTTCTGACAGGGTGGTTAACGACAGGGAAGTAAATATGTTTCCAAACATCCACTCCAAGGACTCTCATCTTGATAAGAAGCACTTTAGGGGGTCCTACCTGTCAACGGTTTCGCCTCTTCTCTATGTCACCAAGCTTGGGGAGGGCAGGATGGTTGAGGATTTATGACGTGTGCCTTTGGAGGACACTCAGGTCCATAGCCTAAACCTTAGGCTAAGGAGTGCATCTACAAAGGGAGAAGACTAACTGTTATGTAAGTTAGAAAGGCCTATATTATGCTTACGATTCTGCCCTCCCTAGCTTCTCTTTACATATTTTTATTTATTCTTTGAGAATTTTGCACATGTAGACAGTATGTTATGATAAAATCTACCTTCTACCACCCTAACACTCCTTTGATATCCCCAACACATTTTTCCCTCAATTTTATACCCTTAAAAAATCTGTTTAAAGTTCTACTTTATCTATTTAATACTGGCTATAGCATGGGCAACACAATTCTGACCACACTACCTAAATAAAATTCCCTTAAATAAAAAACCTCTGTCTTCAGCAGGCATCAATTGCCAATAGCACTTTTTAGCCAAGGTGTGGGGCCTTCTGTCCCTTTGCTCTCCTTGCTGGAGCTAGCTTGATTTTGTGCAAGTCTTGTGGAAATAACCACAGCTACTTGCGCTTTTGAGAACAATAGCTACATATTAACTTTTAAAATAGATTTTGAATTTTTGAATTTGTGCTGTCTCCAAAGTCAAAAAATATTATCACAAATATATTATTTTAATATCTTAAGGTTTATATTGTTGTAATAAAACATCATGACCTGAAGCAACTTGGAGAAAACATGATTTATTTTTTCTTATGTTTTGTAGGCCATTCTCCAAGTAGTAGAGGGTAGTAACTTAAGGCAGGAGCCTGGAAACTTCAACTGAATCATTGGCTATGTATATATTTTGTTTAGTGGCTTGCCCAATCTTCCTGGTTTTCTCCCACTCATTTCTTATAAACCAAAGGACTACCTGCCTAGTGTTAGAGGCAATCACAGTAGACTTGATCCTCCAATATCAATCACTAAGAAACCATTGCACAGGCTTGCTTCTAGGCCACTCTTAGGTTCCTCTTTCCAATATGTCTAGGTTGTGTTAAGATGACAACCAAGGAGCAGAATCGACCCTTTGTCCATTTGATACACAAAGACATCTCTAATAAATCATATCCTTTCCTTTCTTGCATACCACCAAGATCTTATAGGCCAGTATCACAATATAAAATATATTCCAAACTTTTAAAGTTTCATACTCTTTAAAAATTCAAGCACATTAGCTGTCTAGTATTTTTATGAACATGTGAACTTTCTTTCAACATTCAAAGTCTTTGTGAAATTTAAAGGTTGTATAAAATAAAAATTTTCTCTCTAGTTCTTCAAAGTTTCAGTTCCTAAGTACTAGAAACATGCTCGAAAACTGGGATAGAAGTTTAGGGATATCATCTCAGAATTTTCACTTCCTGGTAACTTTGGGACCATTGTTCTCTAATTAATTTTAAAGTTACTTATATTTGTAAATTGTGATTTTTTTGTGTTATGAATGTTAATTAATCTCTCCTCTATAAACCAATGAATTTATATTCATGTATTCCTTGCTTAACTAATGTGACTGTGGTAAAACTTGTTACAAAATATATGTTTTTGTTTATTCTAATGAATTTAGTCACACAAAAAAGCCAGTGTATGAATAAAACAATAAAGGAGAATACCTTTATTATTCGTTTTCCCATTTCTATTAGTTAATTTATTTATTTGCATTTCAAATGCTATCCTCCTTCCCAGTTTCCCCTCCACAAACCAACTACCCCCCCTGGCCCCACCCCTTCCTCTATGAGGGTGCTCCCACATCCACATACCCACTCCTGCCTCTGCATTCCCCTACCCTGGGTCATTGATCCTCCACAGGACTGAGGGACTCCCCTTCCAGTGATGCTCAATAAGGCAGCCCTCTGTTACATAATCAGCTAGAGCCATGGATACACTCAGATACATGAACACACAACATAAACACATACAATACATGCATACATGAACACAGACAAATAATTCTCCCAACCATTTGATTTATTTGTCAATACATTTGTACATTTTGAATAAGTGAATTTTACTCAACTTTCAGTGAATGAGTGTCTTAGAGAATTTTATATTCCTAAGATTTTGAATGAGACCATCACCTTAACTTTGCAGTAATAGACTTTCAATAAATTTTACAATGTAATTGGGCAGATTTTGAAAATATTTTTCAATCTGATCTCTGTAATTTGAAAAACTTAATATCTGGAGCATATATTTTGATTAATTTATTTGGTATTCTTTTTATGAGCTATAGGCAGTTAAACTCTTGTTTTGATTTTCTATTTCAAAATAAAGATGAATTTTAAGAGTTTATCATTTGATAAATAAAGGTCACATATTTATAGTGATCAACTGAATAGATAAATAAATGAACTTGCTGATAGTTGTTCATAGTTGTTGCTGATTATTTGTACATATAATCCATCATTCTTTATCTGTATAGAATATTAATGCGGCTGAGATAAATGGGCTGGTCACAGATGGATAGATTCTAAGTGGAGAGATTGTACCAAGATGCTAAACCGGAGTCTAAGACCATTACAGCTCACATCATACACATGTGAAAGGTTGCTCTGATGGAGACAGTACAGTGAGTTTGAATGGACCTAAGGTCAGGAATATAGCCAATTTTACATTATGCTGTACACTAATAAACATTTACATTTAAAATCCCTAACTGTCCAGTGATGCGATTGAGATTGTGATTACAACAGGCTGAATGTGATACCAATATTATTTGGTAACATCCCCACCCCCATGTCAAGTAAGCAAAATTATTTAGTGGTAGCCTCTCATTTAAAAATGAACAATATAGGGGTTGGGGATTTAGCTCAGTGGTAGAGCGCTTGCCTAGCAAGCGCAAGGCCCAGGGTTCGGTCCCCAGCTCCGAAGGAAAAAAAAAAAGAAAAAAAAATGAACAATATAAATGAAGTATTTGATATTGCCTGTCACAATGCAATTCAAACCACAGTGCATTGTACAGCAGATGCTTTCTGTGAATGTTGCAAAGCAAACTGAGGTAAAATTGAAAGCCTTGTACCTCTAAAGGCAGAACACAATTCTACCATGATACAACATTTTTTTGATAAATACAAGTATTCTCTTAGAAGATGGAAAGTTGCAAAATACTTTCTCTATTGTGTCATAGGTGGTCCTCGATCTCAGAGAAAAATCACAGAAAATAATTTCCTTAATAACTATTGTTACTCAGATATTGTTTGCTTCCTTCAGTGAAGTGTACATCATAATCAACACTTTCATAATCATAATCCCAGCTACAATCACCATCATCCTCACCATTCTCCTCCTCCTCATCACCATTACTATTATCACCACCATCATCATAGTCACCATTATCATCTCCATTGTCATCACTACCACCACTATCATCATTATAATCATCATTATCATCACAACCATATCTTTATGTTCATCAACACTCACTGAAAGCTTCCTCTGTCCCAGGTACTATTATGCTTTTGTATACTAACCCATGTGATATTTATTTTGATCTTACCTTAGAGGTAAAAATCAATGTTACCTAGTGAAACATAATGTAAAGCTGACAAGGTCATTGAAGTCTTTTTCCTCTTTCACAGGGTTGTGCATTTTATTTTATCTTATTTTATTTTTATTGTATATATTCTTTACTTATATTTCAAATGTTATCCCCTTTCCCAATTTCCCCTGTGGGGTCCCCCTATCCCTTACCCCTCCCTGTGCCTCTTTAAGAGTATTCAACCCCCCACACACACCCTCCCATCTCCTGGCCCTGGCTTTCCCGTACATGGGGACATTGAGCCTTCACAGGGCCAAGGACCTCTTCTCTCATTGAAGCCTAATAAGGCCATCTTCTGCTACATATGTAGCTGGAGCCATGGGTCTCTCCATGTGTAGTTTTTGGTTGGTGGTTTAGTCTCTGGGAGCTCTGAGGGGTCTGGTTGGTTGATATTTTTGTTCTTCCTATGGGGCTGAAAAACCTTTCAGCTCCTTCAATTCTTTCTCTAACTCCTCCATTAGGGACCCCATTCTCAGTTCAATTGTTGGCTGAGAGCATCTGCATATATATTTGTCAGACTCTGGCAGAGCCTCTCGGGAGGCTATAAGGTCATTGATCTTTTTACTGTATAGCTTTAGATTCTAGTACAGTGCATAATATATTATATGTACTTATTAAACACTATCTGAATACTACTTCCTCATGACTCCTCAGTCAACAATCCTAGAGTTTAAGTACATGTTCAATGTTGTAAATATATTAATTTAAACAGTTAAGATTTAGGTTGAAGTCTACTTGCTCCATAAGGGCCTCATAGACTAAAGCATGCAGAGCAAGAAACATTCATAACTTGCTTTTGAGAGGCCATGGGCCTTTATCAAGATGCCTTAATTTGTTTTCTAAACCCAAATCCAACTAGCAATACCAACATCCCAAATGCCAATCAGATACCGAAAAGGGAAGTATAGAGATTGTTTTTAGTTTTATTGTTGATAAGGCTAGATTAGAGAATGTGGTTTAAACCAAACATAATAGTGAAGTTTTCTGATATCTCAGCCCAGAGAGTATAGATGTTGTAGGGGACCTGTTTCTGACCACAGTTTCATATGCAGAGTTCTGATAAGGCATCCAAGAGGTATATTCTTTCAGACTTCTGGATGACTAGTCGGTGGAAACATGTTGCTTACCACAAGAAGTGAAAATGGAAAATCACAACTGGGCAGAGATCCTAAGCATGCTGGAGAGGTGGTGCCGAACATATTTAGTTCCTGCTCTGTCTTCCTTGGCATAAATCACGACTGTTCAGTCAGGGATATCTGGGTAAGTGGTGAGTGGAGATAGTAATGTTCACCCTCGGGAGGGAACTACCCACGATCATATAAGCATGAAAATAAATGTTTCCCACTAAGCATTATCTTTGTAGAGCTGTAGCTGTGTCTTGCTCTTTCTTTTAAAATCCCATAATGCAGAATCTGGAAATCCTAGAGGTATGAGCTTTCTTCTTCATCATCCGGTGCCATCTCTGAAGTACTGAAGTTGCTATGAACTTTGCACATGGTTTTCATGTGTGCACTGGAGGTTCTCAAAGGGACACTTATTCTGACACGTGGGATTGAGAGATAACAGGGAGAGAGAGTAATTGTCTTGCACTCAGTGAATTGTTTAGACCTGTTGAAGGTAACTAGCAAATTCCCTTATGACCAGAGATGTGATGGCAATTGAGAAAACAGGTAGATCATCAGCACCAGAATTTACTTTGGCACATCTGGAGGAGGATAAAACTGGAATTCTTCAGGGAAGAGATGCTCATTAGAGCAAAAGGAATCAGACTTGATTTCAGAGCGATTGTTGGCACTTTGAAAACTTTCTGAGGAAGACAAGAGAGAGCATTGGTTGATGGAATTGATTTTAGGAGGGGGTATGAGATGGAAATGACATTCAATGAGGTGACAGCACCGAGTACCACAGTACAAGTAATGGCATCTTATTTAAAGCAAAGGAAGTTAACATTATAGTAATTTCAGTGAAAATGAAGATAAGCTCAGCGTCTCTTGGAGTGAGTAAAACCTTGATCACATGCTGAGCCTGGTAGTTGGAAAACATAAATACAATTATGTTAAATCACTTTTGATTCCAGTCATCCAAGAAACCAATAGAGCATGTACTTCTAAAGATCCTTGGAGATTCTTATTATATATTTGACATTTTAATTAGCACAGTATTATTCTAAAGGAATGTTAACTGTTGCAATAAGTTTATGAAAACAACATGAAGATTTGCAGCACATTTTTGCTGTATTTTCTCCAGTAAATCCGAGACAGTACTGTGTGTTATTTACAGATCTTGTGCTCAAGGTTCTCTTTCCCAGCGGAAGAACCAAATGCCTTGAATATGTAAAAGAGCTTCCCTACTGTCTTAGTTAGGGTCTTACTGCTCTGAAGAGACAACATGACCAAGGCAACTCTTATAAGGACAACATTTAATTCGGGCTGGCTTCCAGATTCAGAGGTTCAGTCCAATATCATCAAGGTGGGAACATGGTGGCATCCAGGCAGGCATGGTGCAGGAAAAGCTGAGAGTTCTACATCTCCATTTGAAAGCTGCTAGCAGAAGACTGACTTCAAGGCAGCTAAGATGAGGGTCTTAAGCCCACATCCACAGTAACACACCCACTCCAATGAGGCCACACCTCCAAATACGGTCACTCCCTGAGCTAAACATATACAGATCACCACACCTGCAGATTCATTCTGTGTTTTTTCCACACACCAAATCTTCTCTTGATTAATTTAATAATGACTCTGATTTAAAAAGAAATTTTAGGATGCATTTAAGAAACGTTATTTGCAGTTAATGTGTTGACTGTAGGGAAAATGGAACTTAGCCTGACCCCACAGGATGTATTAAGTCTTTACCAAACTTAGAAATGAAGGGACAACTGCTGTTTATAGTGCCATTTAGAAGACAATCCATTGGAGTGTTTTTAAAGCATGATAAATGTTTAATTCTCAAAGAAAATGATGTTTGTGCATTGAGATGCTTGGAGTCTGTTTTTAGTGTGTATAGATTTTTCTATGTTTCTATCCAGAGCCATGAACCATTACCACTCTGAGGGTTTTCAGGTTAAGGATTTAAAAAAAAAGGAGAAAAGAAGAGTCAAGAATTGGGATTGAAGCATTTACTATAAATTGCCAGCACCGATATGACTCACCAAATGAAGAAGAAAGTGAAGTGTTGGCGTGGGTGCAGGGTGCCTCGGCAGAGAGTAGATAGGATATTTTTATCAGAAAGCACACATTAAGAGTCTATGTGGTACATGGCTGCCTGTGAGGTCAGTATCAAGAGAGTTAGGATGTCTAATTGTATTCAGCCCCTCTCCCAGGGAAGCTTGGAATCTAAGACATAAATGGAGCCACGAATGACACATGACACAGATGGGTACAAATTACCCTCCAGCTGGATGACAAATTTAAACTTGAAATAAGGTTATGCGTATAAAGGGGCAAGTGCTTACATTTACTCTGTGTACAAGGGAACTTAATGACTCTGTCTTTTATGAAGTAAGGGCTCGAGTGTTATTCTTGAGACTCTGGTCAAACTGGACAGGAAAGCAGTAACACTCAGTGATGGTCAATTGATCAGTTGGGTTATATGATCCCAAACAAACAGTTTCAATGAATAAAATCAGTGATATAATTTACTTAGGTATGCTTAATTTTTTAGTGTTTAAATTTTGGTGTTAGTGAGACATAAGGTACTGAAGTCAAGTCTTGGATGTGCTTAGGAATTATCCCTAGGGGAAAACTGAGAATGAGGATAGGAGGGGATAAATTAAATATATATTTAAGTTTTTAATGGGCTGGAGGGATGACTCAGCAGATAAGAGCCTTTTGATCTTGCATTGGACTCATTTTCAGACACCAGTTCATAGTCCACTGTACTCCAACTCCAGGAAAGTGCCAACACATGCACCTCACATGCAAGCGCTTTCTCTCTCTCTCTCTCTCTCTCTCTCTCTCTCTCTCTCTCTCTCTCTCTCTCTCTCTCTCTCTCTCCTTCATACACAAATAAGATGACAACAAATGTAAAATCTATTCTAAAATTAATCCATGCACTCTGTGTTTTATTTGCCTCTCTTTGTGAAAATTATGAGCCAGTATCGTGGGAAGATGTTTCCAAATATAGAACATACTCTGGAATAACATAAGCCTGGGTAATGACTTTCTTTTCTCCAGTCCAAAAAACTTAGATTCTTTCCTACCCATCACAGCCTCATCCTTATGCAGAGTTGTGTAGTGAAACCAGTTGCTACTCTCAGGATGTCACAGCCAGTAAACATCCAAGGTTTAGCTCCAGTGGGGGATGTGAGTTTCTTGCCCTGCCGGTGGCACTTACATGCTGTACAACCTTGAGCAAACAAAAAATATTGTAGAATATCAGTTTCTGTAGCAGTCAATAAGAGCGATTCTAACCTTACATTTTTTTGTGAGAGGAGATAAGAGAACGTATCTGTTGTTTTTTCTTACCTCGTGTCTGTTGAACAGCACCAAGTACATGTCGTTTTTCAATCCACTGAACTCCATTAGAGGGAGGCCAATACAGGTTGCTGGTTCCCTTTTGCATTTTAGCATTTAGGAAGAGAACAGTAAGCAGAAGAAAGAAATAAAATTCATGGATTGTAGGAGAGAGAAAAATGCTTTGACAGAAATAAAAGTAAATGCAAAATAAAGCACAAGGTGAGGAATGGTAAAACTGGAACTAAGATATTTTTCGGTTTATGCAGGACTTTTAATCTCATTGAGATACTGACATTTTAACTAGGACTTGAAGGTTAAGAAAATCACTTTAAGGATGGCTGTGAGGTGATTTGGACTCTGGGATGGCAGGCAGCACAGGCAATTTTATTCTGGAGAAAGGAGGCCAAAATGACGGAAAACTGGATTGATAGAGGTTGAGCTCATGTGAGTCTGAGTCATCATTCAGGACCCTCTTAGCCATTATAAGAAATTTAACATTTACTTCTCCGTGAAGTGGTGAATCACGGCTGCATTCTGAACACCAAGTACAGCCTGGTTTGATTTTCACACATTCTATGTAGCCACTGTTGTGTGTTATGTGGACACTGTTGGCCCAGAGTAAAGATGAGAGCAGCAAAGGAATCATGCACGGGTCACACATGCTCAGGTGGGACACGGTGGTGGTTGAGTTCTGGAGAGGCAGGGGCATCCTTCGTAGATTTTGATGGTAGTGTCAACAGACTTCTTCATGCAATGAATATGTGGGAAAGAGGGAGGTCAAGAGTAATCACCTTAATTGGATAATTGGCCCAAGCACCCGAAAGAGTAATAAGAAATACAATTAATGGTATTTTATAATGGGTGGCTTCTTGATTTGCACAGTTCAAAACCCAAACCAAACAACAGCAACAAAACACAATGAGCATAACCATTTTTCAACTCCCATGAAACAAATCGAATTTTATTTATTTGTTCCTATATTTATCTATCTATTTGTTTATTTGTGCAGAATAGGTGTTAGGTAAACTCTGACTATAGTTTTGAAGGATATGAGGGTAAGTCTGCTCAGAGAAAACATCAGAGGGTGGAGTAGTAGAGACTTTCACGAAAACCTTTTCCTAGGTTCCAAGGTTTGGCTCTGCGTATTCATTTCTGGTAAAACCCCACTCAGGCACTTTGCATCATCCACCCACCAATCAATATGGCTGGCACAGCTTTTGCTATCTCAGACAGTGTTCTACTGTAGGAGCACTGAGAGTTATGAGGCCCTCTGACCACATAGAAATGGACAATGGGTGAAATTACCTGATTAAATAAATCCTTAGACATCTGCCTAAAATTTTTCTCCTCTAGGCAGAAAAAGCATCTCATCATTTCTCTTTCGGTCGTGCTACATCCTTATGAACTGCAGAGAAGTGCCACCATGCTTTCAGGAAATGATACATTTTATTTCTGTATCAGATTTATATCCCTGTGAGCATTTATAGATGGGGTGTATAAATGCTTCGCTCTGAGAGGAGAAGCAAGCATTGTTATTTCTTGGAGGACCAAATGAAAAATAAATTATGTAGCTCACTTTTCCTGCCTTGTTTCCCTTCATAATCAGTGGAGTCACAAATGTAAGCAAAACGTGGACATGGAGGTTCAACAGTTGTAAATAGAGTTCAGAGCTGCAGTCACTTCCAAGCAGGCGCTGTGGGTGGGGATAGCCAGGGCAAGGATGGAATGGCCTGATTTAGCTGTAACTGTCTCCCAGCTGCAGACCAGACATGTTCTTATGGCCTGAGTGGCAAAGGCTCATTGACAGCGATTGTCCACCCTTACAGCGAAGCCTCACAGTTCCAAGTTCTGCATGCAGTGAGGGCAACCGGGCGGTGAAAGGCTTTGATCTGTGAGCTGGGATTGTAGCCTTTGAAAACTATCTGGAGAGCTGAAATAGCTGCTTAAAAGACTATCAGGAATAGCAGGCACAAAGCAGGGCTGAGCAGGTGGGAATCAGTTTCTCTTAAAACCCCAAAGACATTAATTTACAAGAGTAGACAGCAGTAAACAGTTTTGTAGGAAGTGATGCTGGAAACTGAATAGGGGAAGGGGAAAAGGCTACTACTTTATAGTTCATCTGAGCAGGGAAAGAAACAAAAAATGAAAGTTTAAGAGCAAATGAAACAAGGGCAAAACAACAAGAGTATTTACAGTAAAATATTTTACAAGACTTGGCTGCAGCTGAAAATTGAGGTTTTAGAAGACCGAATAGAAAACACTTTTAAACATTTCAAGCCTGGCTTGCAAGATTTTTCCTTTGAATATCAGTTTTCCACAAACCAGTCTTCAATGTTATTGTACATTGGTCTTTTCAAATGATGTGTCTTTGAGAATATTGTTTATAAAAACACATTTCAACTTTCTCTAATACTTTTATTAAAAATGCTTAAAATTATATCATTGTTCTGAGCAACTGAGGAAAAAAATAAGATTTGAAAAAATATTTTTAGAAAAAGGTAGATGTTATCAATAATAATATAAAAGAGAACAAGAAGTTGTGGGGGACAGGCTGGGAGCTGTAGGGGCCTTGAATGAAAACAAGGGAGGATGGATATGAACCATATATACAAATTGTCAAAGAATAAAATGTTCAAAGTTAAAAGGGAAGAAAGAAGATGGAAAGATCTCCCATGCTCATGGATTGGCAGGATTAATATAGTAAAAATGGCCATTTTACCAAAAGCAATCTACAGATTCAATGCAATCCCCATCAAAATACCAATCCAATTCTTCAAAGAGTTAGACAGAACAATTTGCAAATTCATCTGGAATAACAAAAAACCCAGGATAGCTAAAGCTATCCTCAACAATGAAAGGACTTCAGGGGGACTCACTATCCCTGAACTCAAGCAGTATTACAGAGCAATAGTGATAAAAACTGCATGGTATTGGTACAGAGACAGACAGATAGACCAATGGAATAGAATTGAAGACCCAGAATTGAACCCACACACATATGGTCACTTGATTTTTGACAAAGAAGCCAAAACCATCCAATGGAAAAAAGATAGCATTTTCAGCAAATGGTGCTGATTCAACTGGAGGTCAACATGTAGAAGAATGCAGATCGATCCATGCTTATCACCCTGTACAAAGCTTAAGTGCAAGTGGATCAAGGACCTCCACATCAAAGCAGAAACACTCAAACTAATAGAAGAAAAACTAGGGAAGCATCTGGAACACATGGGCACTGGAAAAAATTTCCTGAACAAAACACCAATGGCTTATGCTCTAAGATCAAGAATTGACAAATGGGATCTCATAAAACTGCAAAGCTTCTGTAAGGCAAAGGACACTGTGGTTAGGACAAAACGGCAACCAACAGATTGGGAAAAGATCTTTACCAATCCTACAACAGATAGAGGCCTTATATCCAAAATATACAAAGAACTCAAGAAGTTAGACCACAGGGAAACAAATAACCCTATTAAAAAATGGGGCTCAGAGCTAAACAAAGAATTCACAGCTGAGGAATGCCGAATGGCTGAGAAACACCTAAAGAAATGTTCAACATCTTTAGTCATAAGGGAAATGCAAATCAAAACCCTGAGATTTCACCTCACACCAATGAGAATGGCTAAGATCAAAAACTCAGGGGACAACAGATGCTGGCGAGGATGTGGAGAAAGAGGAACACTCCTCCATTGTTGGTGGGATTGCAAACTGGTACAACCATTCTGGAAATCAGTCTGGAGGATCCTCAGAAAATTGGACATTGAACTGCCTGAGGATCCAGCTATACCTCTCTTGGGCATATACCCAAAAGATGCCCCAACATATAAAAAAGACACGTGCTCCACTATGTTCATTGCAGCCTTATTTATAATAGCCAGAAGCTGGAAAGAACCCAGATACCCTTCAACAGAGGAATGGATACAGAAAATGTGGTACATCTACACAATGGAATATTACGCAGCTATCAAAAACAACGACTTTATGAAATTCGTAGGCAAATGGCTGGAACTGGAAAATATCATCCTGAGTGAGCTAACCCAAACACAGAAAGACATACATGGTATGCACTCACTGATAAGTGGCTATTAGCCCAAATGCTTGAATTACCCTAAATGCCTAGAACAAACGAAACTCAAGACAGATGATCAAAATGTGAATGGTTCACTCCTTCTTTAAAAGGGGAACAAGAATACCCTTGGCAGAGAAGAGAGAGGCAAAGATTAAAACAGAGACTGAAGGAACACCCATTCAGAGTCTGCCCCACATGTGGCCCATGCATATACAGCCATCCAATTAGACAAGATGGATGAAGCAAAGAAGTGCAGACCGACAGGAGCCGGATGTAGATCGCTCCTGAGAGACACAGCCAGAATACAGCAAATACAGAGGCGAATACCAGCAGCAAACCACTGAACTGAGAATAGGACCCCCGTTGAAGGAATCAGAGAAAGAACTGGAAGAGCTTGAAGGGGCTCGAGACCCCATATGTACAACAATGCCAAGCAACCAGAGCTTCCAGGGACTAAGCCACTACCTAAAGACTATACATGGACTGACCCTGGACTCTGACCTCATAGGTAGCAATGAATATCCTAGTAAGAGCACCAGTGGAAGGGGAAGCCCTGGGTCCTGCTAAGACTGAACCCCCAGTGAACTAGACTGTTGGGGGGAGGGGGACAATGAGGGGAGGGTGGGGAGGGGAACACAGATAAGAAAGGGGAGGGGGGAGGGGGATGTTTGCCAGGAAACTGGGAAAGGGAATAACACTCGAAATGTATATAAGAAATACTCAAGTTAATAAAAAAAAAGAGTGAAATTAAATTTGTATTCACTGAAGAATACTGAACTTGATGACATGCAGTGAATCGATATTAGCATTTGGGGATACTATCCAGGCGTGAGTCTCACAACAAATTTGGGAGAGTCTCAAGGCTCACACTCATGTTCATGTTGCAGCTACCTTCTGTGGGTTGGGCTAATTCACTTCTTTCTGTTATGTAGAAATTTGATGTTACTGTTAAGTCTTTTCCTATTAACTTTCATACTCAATTCCAGACACAAACTTTACATTTGAGGGTTTCTCCTTATGTAGAATGTTAAATCTCCTGGAGTTCTCCATACATGCTTACCATTTTAGAATAAGTGTCCCCTCCCCTCACTTCCCCTTCCCTCCCTTCCCTTAGCCCTCCCTCCCCTCTCTCTTTTGTTCTTTGTTTTCAAAGCTACAATCATGAAAACTGCAAATAAGGAGAGGTGATAATTTTTCTTCTTAAAAAGGGAGCATACATTGTAAGTAAAAAGGAAGTATTTACCTATTCTGCTGTCTGTTCAGCACCAAAGCTCAGGAATTGTTTTTTATTTTTGTTTGTTTGGTGTTCTCTCTCTCTCTCTCTCTCTCTCTCCCTCCCTCCCTCCCTCCCTCCCTCCCTCCCTCTCTCTGTCTCTCTGTCTCTCTCTCTCTCTCCCCCACACACACCTCCCCCCACCCTGTGTGTGTGTGTGTGTGTGTGTGTGTGTGTGTGTGTGTGTGTGTGTCTTTGGCTCTCTACATCTCCCTTTACTTAGCACCTCTCTTCTATCTCCCTTGTCAGTGATTAGATGTTTGTGATCCTTTCCATCTGACCATACTCGATGGGCATTAATGCATCCACTTGGTTCTTTACTCTCAGAAGATCCTGGTGATCACATGCTACACTCTTTGTCTTTTATCTAAGACAGAGAAGAGCAGAACAGGCATTCAGAATGTTACTTTTTGTTTATTTATTTATTTATAAAGAAGAAAAACGGGGGGGGGGCTGGAGAGATGGCTCAGAGGTTAAGAGCACTGACTGCTCTTCCAGAAGTCCTGAGTTCAATTCCCAGCGACCACATGGTGGCTCACAACCATCTGTAATGGGATCTGATGCCCTCTTCTGGTGTGTCTGAAGATAGCTACAATGTACGCATATACATAAAATAATAAATAAATCTTAAAAAAACATTAAAAAAAGAAAAACAGGAATAAAAGGATAAAAAAGAAAATTTATCTCTGTATATACTTTTTATTTTTGAGAAATTACATGGTTAAATAATTTTATAGTAACAAAATTTTGTAGTTGTTCTTATTTGAATGGGAGGCAATGCAGTACTGAAATTAACATATGAATCATATCTATATTATACATAAGATATATGCTTATCTATATTTTAAGAGCAAAATGACATATATTTATATAGTTTATACTTAAACACATTTTATAAATTTAAAATATGTATCTTTTAAAATATATTCATTATTTTTATTTTCTTTTTTCTGAAAATAGAATTTTTCTCACATTATATTTCCTGATTGTGGACTTGCCTCCTTCTACTTGTCCAGGTTCCCTCCACATTCCCTCCCATCCTCCACCTTCTGCCATTAGTTAGCAAACAAACAAAATTCTAAGGGATAATAAAAGAAGATAAAATAACAGGGTAAAACAAAAACGAACACATCAGAATAACCAAATACAAGGAGAAGAGCCTGAGAAAAGGTGTAAGAAACAGAAGTAAGTGCTGATATCCACCCATTTATTTGCTCACTCATGAATTCCAGAAAAACACTAAACTGGAAGCCATGATGTATAGCCATAAGACCTATAGGATAAAAAAGGGAAAGAGATAAATAAAATAAAATTCAAATAAGATGAAATTTAGCAAGAGAGAAGCCATAGCACAAGGTATTAGACAAAGACCCTCCAAAGGTGTTCGTAAGAACAAATGCTGAAAGCAGACACTGGGTCTCTATCATGTTCATAGCGATGACAGAGGGAAGTTTATTGAGGCACTAAATGAACATTGTGTATCTGAGCTACAGGAGCCTGGATCATTCTACATTTCCAACTGTGTGTTTCTGACTTATAATCACTTCATAGTCCATACGTGTAATTTTATAATGGTACTATTCAAAAGGTAATCATAAAATCAATACAAAGCCTTTGTTCTGCTGTTCCTGTTTTGCTTCCTGGTTTTAAGTGATGCTGCAGACTGAGCGTTGGACTGTGCATGTAAAGCAAGTGCTCTACCAGGCCGTGTCTCCAGACCTCTACTGGCTGTTTCAAAATGGTCTTTTATTACTGTAGTGCTTATGATAACTCAATATAAAATGAGAGTACTACACTTCAGTGTAGTTTTTCCCATTTTAATAGTTATATTTGGATAAGAGATAAAATAAATACAATAACATGCAATTTATAAGGTGAGGGTGCAGATAAATTTAACCCACCAGAGCATATTCTAAAAGCTTAAGAGGTGGTAAATTTCTCTTGTTATCTCACTGGGTATTCAGCAGATACGACGAATGCAGAGTTGTGACTTAAGGTTCTAAAAGTTCCTAATTATATATTAGCTATAGAGTATTCATAATATTTCCTAACATACATAGCTCCAGGAAACAGCATCTAGAAGTGTGTGTTGAAGTTAATTACTTCAGCAGCTCTCTTCTTTCCCTTTCTGTGTCTTGAAGCTGACATTATTGTTGAGGAGAAAGTGATAGTATCATCAAACGAGAATGTCAATAAGCTCCATGGCACTGTGTTATGAGTACAGTTTCTTCTGGCGACTGATCCAGGAGATTCTGGGGACGATAGCAACAGCTTTAATATTGCCAGCAAGACTCTGCATGCGTTTCTCTTTGGCAAGCCAGAGATGAAAATCACTGGATTGTTGAATGTGAAATCTCAGCTCTACTTGAAACAAAAGTAAATGCTGTTAAAACCTATGGTCCTGAGCCTTTAAATGCTAGACTCCCATGATTAAAGGTTTTTTATTTCCCAAGATGACTTGTTCTCAACTTTCCAAGTGGAGTGATTGTCATCACAACAATTTTCCTACATTTAATCGGTCCCAGTTTATTCTTGATTAGAGTATACAATCCAGCAAGGAGAAAATCAAAGAAATCCTCTACCTCAGACAGGAAGCTTAGAAAGAAAGTGAATTTTCTTAAAACATTGTTTTCTCTAATTCAATGATGACTTATTTGCTTATTATTTGTTGTGAATGGCTGAGTCTGTGCCTACACATATATGTTTGCATGTATGTGGAGACAAAGAACAACCTTGGTGTAACTACTTAGATGTGGTCTATCTTTTTCATTTCAGGATCCTATCTTTATTTGTCCTGTAGCTCAGCAAATAGCCTATGTCCCTAGTCAGCATTCTGAGATTTTCCTCTCATCACTAAGGCTATGCTTATTGTATGATATCTAGTAGGATATGTGGCAATAGCTGTTTCCTCAGTCAGTCTTCATCTCGTTTTGAGACTATGCTGTTTCAATTAGATTTGCTGTCTACTAAGCCCAAGGATCCTCCCCTTTCCACGCCCCAGCCACTGGGATTATAGTCATCTAACAATGCACCCAATATTTATGTAGGTGATGGAAATAAGAACTCTGGTCTTCATGCATATGTGGTAAGCACCTTAATGTTTAAACTATCTCCTCAAACATTGACAAATTTATTTTCAAAGTAGACAGAAATGTGGTTAGAAGTAGTATTGTGGGGGATGTATTGAAAACACTATAAATGTTGATTAGTGTAAATAATAAATATGCATACCCTTGACATTAGTGACACCCAAGAACTGTGGATCTTAGAACATTGAGATCTTCAGTGTGTTTTGATTTGTAAAATATTTTCTCATTTTATTTAGATAAATTTAACCCTCATTATATATTGGATATTCAAATTGTTTTGTTATTACGAATATTGGAGGCAGGTAAAACTTTATGTTAATATAGATTTTATATTTGAATCCTCTTTATTCAGTTGTTAATCCCGTTTCTCCCAGTGCGTCTTTGGGAGCAGCATAACTAGCACTCATAAATAAACTACTATCAAAACCAGCTGTACTTGAACAGTTGTAACTGTTACTCTGACTAATCTTTTGGCCATTAGGTTTGTAGCATAGTGTATGTGCTCAAGATCTCATCTTTCACAACTTGGTGAGTGGCAAAGTCACTAGAATCTCCTTCCAGTAGAATATTATTTATAATAAAAAGTTGTGTCCCTCAAACAGCCTAACTTCTGTGCTTATAAAAGGCTAGGCTGAAGAATGCACAAATCGTTAATAAAATAGTGCCTTGGAGGCTGTAAATGGCCTGTGATATCCCTTGCACCTTGCCTCAGAGGTAGTATTCTCTGCCTCGACAGTCAAGCAGGGGATGTCTTTGTGTTGACTAAGTAAGCCCTTGGTAGGTATTTGTTAATTGGACCAAATGGAACTAAATGGTCCTATTACACCAATGCAAAACAATAAGTGCTAGATCTCTTCTGGCTCTCCTCCTGGATTTCCATCACTGTTGCTTTGGAAAAGTCTGTGAATATAGCTCCCTCACCAGTAGTCTGAATCTACATTTTAGACAAACTTTACAGGGAGAATAAAACACTCCCTTTCTTCTAACTATGTGTCATTTCTAGGGCATGAAATGGTCTTCCAATTATTGTACACAGACTCACACAAACACACACACATACACACACACAGAGAGAGGGACATGGAGAGAGAGTAGGAGGGAGTGGGAAGGGGCGTAGGAGAGGGAAGGGGGGAAGAAGAAATAAACTGCATAGATTTCAAAGAAAGTTATTAGGGACTAAACCCTCAAACCTGAGTTTACCTTTAATGTCTGTCTATAGCATGTTTTTAGTCGCTAAAGGTTTTAATTATTTTAAAAGAATGTATTGATTAACAAAAAAAGAACTAAAGATGTTTTAGAGCACAATGTGATAGGTTATATATACTTCTTGAGAAATTTATGTATTTTTCCAAATTGCTGTATTAATTTATACTCCTACCATAGACTATTATAGTTTCCCCTTTCATTATTTTTTCCAATGCTTATTATAACGTAAGTGTTTTTTTATAATATCTATTTAACAGCTGTGGGAGAAGTCTTGTGCATCGTTTTGCAATTCTTTGTTGATCAGTGATGATGACTATATTTTATTAGAACTGTTGGCTATGCTATGTCTTCACTGAAGAAATGTATAGTCCATCTTCTTCTCATTTTAAAACTATTACTTTTTCCTGATATGCCTGAATTTTATAATACTTCTAGGTATGAACATCTTATCTGTTGTACACCTTGCAGATAGTTTTATCTTATTCTGTGTTTGTATCTTTAACACAAACTGCTTCGGTCTATTTCTGGGTCCTCTATTCTGTTCAATTGTTCTGTGTTTGTATGCCAGCACCAGGCTGTCTTTCTCACTATAATCTGTGGCATAATTTGAGGTCAAGCTTCGTGATGCATCCCGCTCTGCTCCTTAGAATAGTTTTGGATGTTTCCGCTATTTTGTGGTTCCATGTCAATTCTTGTATGATTTTGCTAAATCTGTGAACTGTGACATAGGAATTTCAATGAATAGTGTGTTAAATCTGTAGATTAACTTTGGTAGTTTAAACAATTTCATGATGTTACTTCTCCCAATTCTGGAGCATAGAAGATCGTTTTACTGTCTAGTGCTTCATTTGTTTCTCCTTTCAATGTCTTTGCAGAGTCCTTTTACTTCTTTTCCTTCATCCTCTTTTTTTACATCTTTTTATTCCTAGATGCTATTCATTGGTATATGATGGATAATGTTTTCTAAATTTCTTTTTTGAGAATTAATTATTGGTATATGTAAATGTTAGTGTTTGTTTTTATATTTATTTTGCACTCTGCAACTTTACTGGTAAGTGTTAATTAGACATAAGACTTCTAGTAGAATGTATATGAAATTTTAAGTGTAGAATTATGTTATCTGCAAGTCTTCCTTCCTCCCTCACTCCCTTCTTTCCTTTGTACATTTTGTTTACCTTCTTTTTTTCCCTGTTTGTTTTTTTTGTTTTGTTTTGTTTTTGTTTTTGATTTTTAAGACAGGGTTTCTCTGAGTATGTAGCCTTGAGTGTCTTGGAACTTTCCTTATAGACTAGGCTGGCCTTGAACTCACAAAGATCAACCTACAACTGCCTCCTGAATGCAGTTTTAGATTTTGATCCCCTTTATATCTTTTTGTTGCCTACTTGCTACAGATAAAACTGAGCACTATATCAATAAGAGGTTGTGCACTGGCCATCCTGTCTGCTTCCTAATTTCATAGGAAGTTTTATCAGCTTGTATCCATTGATTTTAATGTTCATAGTAAATTTGTTGTATTCAGTCTTTACTGTCTTCAGATATGTTCACTTGACTCCTAATACTTTTCAGACTTTTGTTGTATGACTTTTCTGGGCATCAAATAAAATGTTTACATTGTTTAAGTGCTTACATTTATTTATGTGACAGATTACATTGATTTGCATATATTGAACAAACCTTGGATTTTCTGAAAGAAGACAACTTGATCAGGATACATGGACGTCTTAATGCACTTCTGAATTTACTTAGCAAATAGTTTGCTGAGCATTTTGTATTTGAATTCTTCAGAGAAATTGGTTTATATTTTTACTTTCCTATACCTTTGTCCTTAGTGTAGGTAAGAGCATAATATACAGTGGCTTCATAGCATGACTTTGTTCTCTCCCCCCACAGTGGAACAAATTGAGACAGATTAGTATTAAATATCTGAAAATTCCTTAGAAGTCAGCAGCGAATCTAGTTGGTCCTTGATTTTTCTAGATAGTTTTTTACTGTGTGGTGATGTGTCCAGTTCCTTACTGTTGTAGATTATGTTTTAGGGTTCTATGAAGGAACACATTTCCAAGGCCAATACATGGTCCTGTCTCTTAGATATTTTACCAGTATAGGCTTCACTCTGATTTGAGTGGTCTCCATGTGTAAACACAGTCCAAGCTCATTCTCCTGCATAGAGTTTGCCAATTCTTTTAATCTGATTGATCCAAGAAACAATTCTCTGTCTATTTGTGCTCTTGGCATTTTTGCTAATAGTCAGTTGATAGTCAATACCTGATTTGTTTCCTCTACTCTCTCTTAACAGGATTAAGCTTTTGCTTTCCACTCCCTGTGTCTTTCACCAATATCTTGTGACAGATGTCATGGAGTTTTCCTTTGTCATTGATCTCTTTTTGTTCCTACATATTTGATCTTCCCTTGTCTACTACAGTGTCCTTGTCCAAAGGCTATATTCTCAGTTATAATTCATCTTAAGCAAGACAAAGCAAAACCCCACCACTATATATTCTCACACTTTGATTTGCTAGCCATATGGATGACTTCAGTTTATAATTTAGAAGATAGAAGGTTCTTTCTCCAGTGAAGCAAAACTTATTTTTGGTCAAAGTAGGGGCAGGTGGTAGAGAGAGGAAAAGGTGAGGCAGTGACAGGATGAGGTCTTCAGCGGCCAGGTCATATTGTTCCAGTCCCAAACTTCATATGAGATTTAATACCACTGAACAGGTCTTCTGTCTGATATATACTTAGAGTCATGGGATTGGAAAAGGCTGGAATGAGGCTCATTCTCATTGGTTCATTGAAGGCTGGAGGCCTAGTTATGAGATAATCATAGATGGCTTCAACCCTACCCTTTAGTCCCATCCACAATGTCTCTCAGTCTGGATTCTAGTATAGACTCTAGTATAGCAGGCTTTGTGATTGTTGCTTCAATGTCTGTGAGCTCCTGTGAAACATGCTTAGTTGATTCTCTGGGGCGTGTTCTTTTGTGTCCTCAGCATTTCTGGCTCCTACAATCCTTCTTCCTCTTCTTCTTTAGGGTTCCCCAATTTCACCTAAGTGAATCTCTGTTAATGACTTCAAATGCTATGTGATGATGTGATGACATTTTTAGCTCTTGGGTTGGTGGGTGCTAAGGGTCTGTACATTCCCCAGTCACATGATACTAGGTGAAACATAGAAGTGGACAAGCAATGGCTATTGAGATGGGCTAAAGACAGCCTAATCAAGTTTGGACCTGAATTTGCAACATTGCCTCCTCCACACATCATCTTTCTTATAGTACTCTCTACTGCTTCTCTCTCTCTCTCTCTCTCTCTCTCTCTCTCTCTCTCTCTCTCTCTCTCTCTCTCTTTCTTTCTCTGGATTTTCTTCCTTGATCCAATTTCTTGGCATATTTTTCTAATTTCTTTAAATTTTGAAATCTTGTCCTTTTTCTCTGTTGGGTCTTCTGATTTAATCAATCCACTTCTAAGAGTCCATTGTAGTATGAAATATTGGGATCAAAAACGGGGCCTAACCTCATCAGACACTGTTAACTGGCCTGACCTATATTGCCGTAAGCCTTAAGTTTCACAGGAACTCTGAGAAGTATAAGGTAGAACTACAACTGGTTTTTCAGTTTTGTTTTAAGGAGTGAATGTAATATGTAAGCAAATTTTACAAACTGTTGGGAGATATCATTTTTATATTATAAATTGAAGAAAGCAGTGGAGTGCTGGTGGTAAAGGAATGGTGCTCTTTAAATTACAGTGCTCATTTGTGGCTCAATGTAAAAAGAATCTGATGTCTGAGAAAAGACTCGAAATATTATTTTGCTAAGTTTTAAGAAATGCACTACATGGAAACATACATTCAAATAAATAGAGAACATAACATAATTCATTGAAGTTAGAGAGCAAAGTATAAATGTAAAACTATGATCTTTTGAATGCTTGCAAAGACCATCCATGTTTGATGGCTGTTCAGGAATCAATGAAACAGATCAATGAATAGTACAGAAAACCAGAAAAGGCTACTCCATGGGTATCAAGTGTTGTATTTCTTAGGAATCTGGAGGGCATAACTTTAGCTTCTAGGTAGAGACTTAGATTCTAGCCGATCACGACGTGAAGTGACACAGACTCATTTGTGAGTTAAAAGGAGACAATGGCTAAAAAGCATGTGGAGTGGCAGAATGAGGTCCTCAAGAAATCTTCCCCTGCAAAAGCAGTGGCAAGAACAGTAACCAGAGTTACATAATTGACTCTCAGAGACCTCTAGATATTAACTAGAGGCTTGCGAATATCCCAGTCCCATTTAGAAAAATAATATGGATGTATTACAATAAGTCAATTGGTTTCCTCTGGCATTTTAACTTTATCATCCTGCTCACTTATCTGTGTTACATGCTCAATTTGAAGACTACTAGCCTTATAACTACTCAAATCATGAAATTCAACATCCCATAAATCACTGGAGGGCCAGAATGCAACAGAGCTTCTTTTTAAAAACATACCATCTCCAGAGAACTGTTGCTCTATGATGGTGTTGCCATTCTCAGGGTTTGTCTTCTTTTAACTTGGTACTTTAGACTTTGTGCAGGTAACACTATTCTCAAGACACAAGCCAGAAAAACAAAACAAAACGAAATGAAAACATAGTTTTTTTTTTGTTTTGGTTCACAGATATTTTATCAGAGACACCATCTGGAGCTAACAAGAACCTGACTTTTAAAGAAAAACTTAAATAGAAAAGAAAAAGAACTGAAACTAAGATGATAGTTGGAGGAGCAAGGGACTTACAACTTCTGAAAATCTTTTTCATTTTTATGTTTAATCTTTTTTTATAGTCCAGTCATTATCCTCCTCCCCTCCTGCCCTCCAGACAGTTCGTCATCCCATTCTTCCTCCCCCAAGAAGATGTTCCTGTCCACCCTCTATCTCCCAACACCTGCTGGGCCTCCCCACTCTCTGGGGTCTCAAGTTTCTTGAGATTGTTAGATGTGTCTTCTCTCATTGAGGCCAGACCAGGCAGTTCTTGTCTGTTTATGTGTCAGGGGTCTTGGACCAGCCAGTGTATGCGACTTTGTTAGTGGCTCAGTGTCTGAGAGAATTTGGGGGTCCAGGTTAGTTGAGGCTGCTGATCTCCTTATGGGGTTGCCCTCCTCCTCAACCTCTTCCATTCATTACCTGATTCAACCACAGGGGTTCCCGATTTCAGTCCATTGGTTGGGTGCAAGGGTCTCAGTCAACTGCTTGTTGGGCCTTTAGGAGGACAGCCATGCTAGGCTCCTGCCTGTAAGCACACCATAGCATCAGTAATAGTGTCAGGCCTCAGAACCTCCCCTTAAGATGTGGGCCTGTCCCTGGACCTCTTTTCACTCAGTTTTTCCTCCATTCTCATCCCTGCAGTTCTTTTAGACAGGAACAATTCTGGGTTGAAGTTTTTGCCATAGAAAGAAGCAGAGTTATGTCACATACTTTGGAAAAAAAACAGGCAAGGTTTTGATCTTTCATTCAATGTGGCCTTGATTTCTGTGTAAACTGGGAGTGAAGGCTAAGGCAGAGATATAAATCAACCAGTAGAGTTGAAGATTTTATTGAAACTCCTACATGACCTCTCAAACACTGCCTTTTGACCAAGAGACTTAACATTTCAGTAAATGCAAAGTAGAAATATTAGAAGCTTTGTAGAAATGGTCTTACAAAGACATCAAACAGAAAAGTAGTAAAAGTAACAAATGGTAGGGTGGGGTGAATTTCTGAGTTTTACTTACCATGTTACATTAGCTAAAATGTCAAGTTCCCATTCATGCAAGGAAGCAGAGAAACCAGTTTCATATACAAAATAAACTAACCTTTGGAAAGCTTTGATATCACACTTAGTCAGACAATGACTTAACATTCCACACATTTAAAGCAATCAAAAAGTAGTTATGCAGCTGAGAAAACTCTTGAGTGAATGCTTTTCTGTCATAAATATTTTCTATTTCATTCATAACCAGTTACCTTATCTTAGAGCAGTGCAGTGTTAGTGATCTGAAGATTTATAAATGTACATGTTCCTTGATTCAAGAAAAGTGTCAATGGAACAAACTTTTGTTTATTATTAGAATTAATTTTATGTTAATTCCATTTAAATAATTTTGAGGAGGCTGAGGTAGCAATCTCCTTTTTGAGAACTAATGAAAGAACTCATAATGCTGTCATAGACAGGGAATTAATTTACCTAGGTAATAAAAATAAAATTAGGAATTATAGACACACAGTGAAAATATTGAAGAGGAGAAACAGATATTTCATATATAACAGCCATGCACCTATCTATTTACATTAAGGAAGTCCACGGAAATAGAAGACTTAGAACAGTGCCAACCAACTAGGATGAATAAGTATCTAAAGCCCATCTAAGCCAATAACTGACTTTGTTAAATGCACAGAAATCTGTGACCCACACAACATAGAGGAATCAGAAATAGAGGATGCCAGAGAAGTTGGAATCTGGCAGGCCTTGCACTCTGATAGAGATGCCTGGAAACTCTTCAGGTTTTTACATAGAAAGGAAAGAGAAGAGCTGGACTAGATCTTTGTAAAAGGTCTCTATAGGGGAGCTGACTCAGTTTGCTGTCATCTGAGAGATAGGAAGCTATGTATAGTGTTTGAGTACATTGGTTGTAGCTAAATATCAAAGGTCGTAAACATGTCTACTCATTCTTACTGAGGTGGTTTTGACATTCTTCTGAGTCCGATCTAGAGAAGGCTTGGCCATTCCAATAAGTCTGAAGTATTAGGGTCTTTGACATAGCCATGTTCAAGACAATAATACACAACCATCTACTCCTCACATGGATCACTCTCTAAGTACAGTAAATTTAGACCAACAATCATGTGTAATACATTAAAAAAATAAAATCATAAGTTGTGTGCTTTATAACCATAATAGATTAAAATTAGAAGTCAAAACCAAAACTAATTTGAGAAAGTGAGGCAGTCACACTCAAGCACCCACACATGTGCTATGTCTATACACACAGACACACACAGAGACACATATACCACATGTATGCACACATATACACACATATGCACTCACACAGAAGATTACACACATGCACACATATACACTCATGCACTCACACAAGCACACACACATGTGCATACACATATGCCTACACACATATACCCACACAAAGACATAAATGAATACATAAATGAATACATAAAGGACACATACATGAATGCATTTTCAGCATATATAATGGCAAAATCTCAAGCAATGAAATAAAGTGGGAGTTTTAAGATATTTTTACATAAATGAAATGACCATATAGCCAAGAAAATGCATTTATTATCTTAGTTATACTCAGATATGTGACCCAAGTATTCAAGAAGCCAAGGCAAGAGGATCATCGTGAGTGAAGAGGTAACTTAGGCTAATAGGGAGTTCCACACTATCTTGGGATACCGTGTCAGACCTTGTCTCAAAAAGTAATTTATTAATTTTTTTCGTGATACAAATGCTCTAAAAATAACTAGAGATTTAAGAGCTTCTGCTGATGTCATTTAGGCCAAATGAAAAGATATATAGAGATTCAAGAGAAATCTGTGAATAAGTAATAATTGTTTTAAAACCTTGGTGACGGGAGAAGTGTGACTTGCTACTGTACTCAAAAACACTGAGTCATACAATTTTAAAGGGCAAATTTCATATGACTTAAGTAGCAACACTATAAATATTTTACTAAAAGTCAATGAGTAGACTATAAATACAGAGGAATGGGACCAGTATTCCCATACCATTATGACCATTGCTCTGGGGAAGTAACAATGGAACCATGATGGGTCTTTGTAGTACAGATTTCTGTGAGAGAATTACTGTTCAAAAGATGCATGCCCTGGGCTATATCTACATTCCCCTTCACCTATGCTATCTGTTCATCTGATTGACACCATGTTTAGATAAGAAAATCCTTCTAGTCTTCCTACTTCACATTAGAGAAAGCATCTAGAGCCTTAAACCCTTTAAAATATAAGACTATATCATCAGCCACAGGAAGGGGAGAGATTAACAATAGCTTCATAGTCTATTCGAAGAAAATTCTGTAGTGACTAAGGACAACACTCTCTACAAAATCCACAGTCACAGATGCTTTTCAAGGAACTGTGGAAAGTTGGTTTGCATCCATCGGTTGGGGTTAACACACTTCCGGAAATGCCCGTTCTTAGAGTGTTTCTGCTAACATGAAATTGAAAAATTACTTAACAAGATGCTTCCATGTTCACTGCTGCTCAATATTTATTGAAATTTGGCTAATATAGTAACAGATTACAAGTGTGAAAATGTAATATGCCTTTTGGAAAATGGCACACATTACTTTTTCTGGTTCAGTTACATATAGCCAGGGCTTAGGCAGGTTCCCTAGATCCCATCACAGTGACGTGAGGGAGTGAGAGTCTCCAGTATAACTGAGAGTTTACGAATAGCTTAAAGAGTTGCCCACTGTAAGTTCCTTTGCTGTATGTAAAAGCTCTCAGAGCTGTTTCATGCTATTATATTTTATCTTTCCTAATCTTGAATCTGCCCTACCTATTTGAGAAAATAATTTGAGAATGTATCTGTCCTGGGGAGGGTGGGAAAGGAGACGTTACAGAGAACAGCCAGCCGACTATTAGTAATCTTTTAGGAAAAACATGGTTTTGCTCTTGCCACGTGTTAGAAGTGTCTTTTCTTTTTAAACTATGAGTGGTATTGTGTGCTGTATGATACAGTACAGGCTAACAACCTGTGAGTTCATCGGGAATCCTTTTGACAGGCTTTTAAAAGAGTGCGCTCTACTTTTTCTCCTAGTGTCTCAGCATCCATTTCCTTTCCCTATCTCCTGTTTTTCCTGCTGGTACAGCTCCACAGAAGTCATTCATTTTCAGTCTTGAAAAACTGTCTCTAGTTGTCAGATCAAAAAGTCAATTTCACTAACATTACTTGAAAAAAAAAAGACAAATTGTCTTTCTGTTTGTTTTGACTTTTCTTATTTTCAAACTCATTTCTTTCTTTTGCCTGAACATTTTCTGCAGCGATTAGAATGCACATAGACTCTTCTGACCCTGCATAGCCAGATTTATACAGAGAAGATAGGATAGCACTTCTAATTAGACACTATTCTAAAATTCAGTTCCTCATGGCAGTTCCATGATGCCAGAAATATAGTGACCTTGTTCTCCTAATTATAGTTGATCAGCTCTTATTTTGACACAAACTTCTGCTTTTTGTTCCTGTGTGATGTTGCACTCATATGCATATACAGTAGATTAAGTTCATGAGCCCAACCTGTCTGCAGGACTTGACTTTTGCATGTGGGATACTCCCCTGAAATATATTTCCTGCATTTTGCTGTCTTTGAGATTGCGTATCACTTCGAACATCAAAAAGAGTGAAACCCACTTGTAGATCTCGTCTCAAGTGCTTCCCTTATCATTGGAAACTGTGACCTCATTTTGGAACTACAACTTTGAATTTTTTTTCCTCCTCTAGGATGTAAATTAGTCATGGACATTTTACTTTGTGTACATTTTACCTCTGGGTGTCAATCTTTATTATTTTTTAAAATTTTCAATTGAAGATAGATTGTTTTCATATAGTATGTTCTGATTAGGGTTTCTCACACTTTAACTCGTCCCAGATTCTCTCTAACTCGCCACCCACCCATATATTTAAAAATTCCACATGGGATTGACTAACCAAAGAAGAGGATAGTCCCTGAAGACAATGATTTTTCCACCAATCAGCAGCCATTCATCGCCGCCTCTGTTCTTTAGGACACCATATTTTTGAAATTTCTTGAGTGCAGCTTCCTGGCCATATTTAGAAGATATTATCACCCCAGTAGCATTCTAGGTCTCTGATATTTATAATATTTGCTGTTCTCTCTTTTGTGATTGTTTTCTCTGATCCTTAGGTGTAAGGGTTCTGGGTG
The DNA here is from genome assembly GCF_021556685.1 of Rattus norvegicus. Lineage (NCBI taxonomy): Eukaryota > Metazoa > Chordata > Mammalia > Rodentia > Muridae > Rattus > Rattus norvegicus. The sequence continues at coordinate 37,520,155 of NC_141547.1, forward strand.
AAATAACCAAGACAAAGAAAAACAAGTGCCATATGGTCCCTCTCTTTTATGGATCCTAGCTCACAATCTTTACATTTAAGTGTGTAAGTTGAAGTAGCTTCAGAAAGTATAAAATAGAGAGGGAGCATGCTGGGAGTGGAGAAGAAGTACACGAGTTATGAAAAGGGTGCTAAGAAAAACTGGGAGAGGGAGAAAATACAGAGAACAAAGGAAAAAGGACAGGTAATAGATATTTAAGAGTATTTGAGATAATAAACAAGGAAGTCTTTTTTTAAAGGTCTTTACCTGTGTTTATATGTGTGCACACGTGTGTGTGTGAGTGTGTGCGTGCGTGTGTGTGTGTGTGTGTGTGTGTGTGTGTGTGTGTGTGAAATCTGTCTGTGAGTTTGTCAAGTCAGACCCAGGGATTCCCAAAATAATACAGAGAAATACCTTTGCTCCATTGCTCCATTACACTTGGTGGAGTCCCTGAACATGAAGTTAAGACTAGTTTGGAAAATAGCCCACAGTGTTGACACAGAACTTTGTGGAATCAAGCCAGAACTGTGCTGAAATCATCCTCCCTAAAGACTAACTCGCTCTCACAGTATCCAAATGTGCATTGCAAGCTGCCAAGGGAAAAAGCAATCAAAATTCCTACCCAACTGTAGAGCCTCCAAGTACTCCAGTGACCTAGCAAGATTACCCCGATGACCACGATAGTGGTACCTTTATCTTCATTGTAACCAACACTGTCTAATTGAAATTAAGTTGTCCTCACTGAGAGGGGAATTCATGATTGGTTCTGTAAACTGATTTGACCGCCCATGGTTGGAGAGGAGAAACAATTAAATAGATACATCAAGGTTGAGAAGCAATTATTCAAGCTTGGGTGAGAAAGGATCCTCACCAGTGTGCAGGATGACTCAGGACCTTACCCTAGGCTGTTCACTAGGAACACCCAGGAGGCTGACTCATGGTTCCTAAAATGCAGAGATCGAGGCTTCTACCAACCAGCAAATATCTGCTTACTTTGTGATATCCTCAGTCTAATGAATCAAAATATTGTAACATACACCAATAACTCAGTTTTACCATGCTCTAACCCATAGACACAAACATGAAATAACTTACAGACCACCTTTGACAAGTCAGTGTCATATGACACATGTAATTTTTTTTCTGGGCAATTATACCTTTCTTTAACTCTGTTCCTTTTACATCCCTTATCTTACAAATTATCAAATCATAATCACACATTGAAATCTGGACAGAGAACTATAGAATGTCGTTAGGTATATCAAGTTTTTCATTGTCATCAGAGCATATCATTAGTACACACTACTAGTTTATACTTCGATACAGCCATCTATATCAAAATCCGCAAATCTCTGCCCCAAATCCACATTTCCTAGGCTCAGATATCGCATAGATAAATATTTGACACCCAACATCAGACACCCCCTTGCTGATTTTCCTGGTCCCGAATGTTCATAGAGGAAATCATTTCCAGTGCATATATTATTTGGGAAGTTCCATAAAAATCATAAAGCATAAAGTCATTTTCTTTTCCTTGAGGAAACTTTATACATGTGTAGTCCATGTCTTTGTGGCTTCTCTTATATACTTAGGGCTCTGGGGCATATTTTAATTTTCACCTTTCTACTCCTTAGCTGGCAATCTTGACCGCTACCAGATGCTGGTTGTCCCCTTTACTCGTTGCTTGTTATGAATAGAGGAATGATCATTATTCACACCTTTTTTATTGGATATCTTATTTATTTACATTTCAAATGTTAGCCCCTTTCAAGGTTTCTCCTCCTGAAAACTCCCATCTCATCCTCCCTAACCCTGCTTCTATGAGGGTGCTTCCCCACCCACCTACCCATTCCTGCCTCTTCCCCCTGGCATTCCCTACACTGGGGAATTGAAACTTCACAGGATCAAGGGGCTCTCCTTCCATTGACGTGTGACAAGGCCATCAACTGCTACATGTGTGGCTGGAGTCATGGGTCCCTACATGTGTACTTTTTGGTTGTTGGTTTAGTTCCTGGAAGCTCTTGGGGGTCTGGTTGGTTGAAAGTCTTCTTAGGATGAGGTTGCAAATGCCTTCAGCTCCTGCAGCCCTTTCTCTAACTCCTCTATTCTGAAGTCTGGATAAATACATGTGACCCCAAGGTTTCAGAAAATGGGTTACTATCTCTAGTAATTTTAGAACTTAGTTTGAATGCTAGCAATTTTGCTGAAGACATCCATGATTTCCAAACCTAGGTTGGAAATATTTTTACATATTGCAGTTGTTACTCACATGAATTTGTCCCAGGATTTTCATAATACCTTTGTTTTCCTTTATGAATATCAATGCAAAAATACTCAATAAAATTCTCACAAATCGAATACAAGAACATATCAATATGATCATCCATCATGATCAAGTAGGCTTTATCCCAGGGATAAAGGGATGGTTCAATATACAGAAATTCATCAGTATAATTCACTATAAACAAACTCCAAGAAAAAAAAAACCAGAGGTTCACCTCAGTAGATGCTGAGGAATCATTTGACAAAATTCAACACCCCATCATGATAAAAATCTTGAAAAATCAAGAATTCAAACCCCATAACTAAATATAGTAAAAGCAATATACAGCAAACCAGTAGACAACATCAAACAAAATGGAGAGAAACTTGAAGCAATCCCAGTAAAATCAGGGACTAGACAAGAATGCCCACTCTCTCCCTATCTATTCAATATAGTATTTAAATTCCTAGCCCGAGCAATCAGAGGTCAAGGGGATACAAATTGGTAAGGAAGAAGTAAAAATATCACTATTTGCAGATGGTATGATAGTATACTTAGGTGATCTAAACAATTACACCGGACAATTCCTCTATCTAATAAATAACTTCATGAAAGTGGCTGGATAGAAAATTAACTTAAACAAATCATTAGCCTTCCTCTACTCAGAGGATAAACAGGCTAAGAAAGAAATTAGGGAAATCACACCCTTCACAATAGTGACAAATAGTATAAAATACCTTGGTGTGACTCTTTCCAAGCAAGTGAAAGATCTGTATGACAAGAATTTCAGCAAGAAATAGAAGATCGTAGAAGATGAAAAGATCTTCCAAGCTCATGTATTGGCAGGATTAATATAATAAAAATTGCCATCTCATTGAAAAAATGTACAGATTCAATGCAATCTCCACCAAAATTCCAACTCAATTCTTCATAGAGTTAATAAGAGGAATTTGCAAATTCATTTGGAATAACAAAAATCCCAGGGTAGTGAAAATTTATTCTCAACAATAAAAGAACTTCTGGGGAAATCACCATCCCTGACCACAAACTGTATTACAGAGCAATAGTGATAAAATCTGTATGGTTTTGGTACAGAGACAGACAGGTAGATCAATGGAATAGAACTGAAGACCAAGAAGTGAGCCCATATACCTGTGGTCACTTGATCTTTCACAAAGGAGCTAAAACCATCCAGTGGAAAAAAGATAACATTTTCAATAAAATGTGTTGGATCAACTGGCAGGAAGCATGCAGAATAATGCAAATTGTTCTGTTCTTATTTCTTTGGACAAAGCTTAAGTCCAAGTGAACCAATCCTCCACATAAAACCAGATACGCTGAAACTAATAGAAGAGGGAAGAACCTCTAACAGGGCTAAATTTCCTGAACAGAACACCAATGGGTTATGATCTAAGATCAGCAATATACAAGTGGGAACTCATAAAATTGCAAAGTTTCTGTAAGGCAAAGGACATTGTCAATAGGACAAAACATTATTCAAATCTTTTGCATTGCACAATTTTATTGTTTCTCTTCCCCAATTTTACTACTCAGACTGAGGGGAACAATATTTCCTGGGTAGAGCAAAAGCTCCTTAATACTATGATTTCTCTTCCCTGGAGCATTTTAATTAGATGTTTATGATATCTGAATTTTATGTTATTTATATCTTCAATAAATATAGTGGCATGTTTGATGTCTTATAAAATGCAAATCTTGAGTTTAATTTTAGACTTTCTTCATGATAACACATAGTTGTGTCAAAGTGGAAATTCTTGACTTTTGTTAGAAAATAATTCCAGGTTTTAATAGAGCAGGAAAAATATCAAGCACAGGACATTTCTAAGTATGGGATCTAGTATTTCTGCACAGGTGGCATTCCCAGAAACCTATGTGTGTCTTTGACAAGTATTGTCAGGAAAACAATGGCATTGAATAATTTATGTGCTGAGGTTCAATACAATAGAGTTAAATGTAGTTAAAGTAGTGAGATTGTATACAGAATAGTGGGGAATAAATTTGTTAATCAATATACTTTCAGCATATTTTCATATAGACTATAGAGCAAGTAGAAAAACATTGATAATAGGAATCTAAATTTGCTATATTCTCATCTATTGTCCATGTGGTACAGTTCCTTGGCTTAGCAGAAGTCTTAGCAATCAGAGGACTTGGGTTTTAAAACTGGACTCTGTCTATACTTGGTGTGGGTTTTTGACATCTTTTCATAGTTTACGTGAAATACTGTATATACCACAGGGATGTAACAGAGAATCTATAGCTTTGATATAAACATTATTCTATACCAATTTCTTTGAAGAATAGCTAGTGCAGTAAAAATTGTAATTGTTTCTGAAATCTGTGTCCTAAAACTTCTTTTACTTAAAAATTACCTTCTTGTTTCAAGATTGTATGCATAGATTACCCCTTTGTAAATTAATGCCCATTATTGGATAGGAAAGATGTTATTATATTGTCCATGTGGAAGTACAATCTTTACAAATGATGCCTTTATTGTTTTAATTTGAGTTTGAGTGTCTAAATTGTCAAGTTAATTGTTAAATTTTGTTAATTGTTTTATAGTTCATATTTATATAATTTTAGGATCTAATTCACTTGAACATTAGCATTTCAGGATGCTATAAAGACATTTATAGAGCCATTTTGAAAAATAATCCAATATGGATTAATTAAGTTATTTTAATATTTATATTACTAAGTGATAAGGTTATATATGAATATGAGGCACATTTATTTATAATGATGGACAACTTGATTTTATTTTATTTTATAGAAAAACATTGATTTTTAGGCAAAATAATTAGTCTGGAGTACAAACAATCTCAATCATTGTAAAATGACATCTGAAATATTAGTTTAATCATCAAATTTATAATATCACGGAATAAGTTCGGTCTATTGTCAGCATAAATGATAAAACTTTGTTTGACTTATTTACTCAAGATGGTTTAAAGAAGTTATTTATAATTAGCAATGCAATACTTAAAAAGGAATTTTGATCAAGCATCCTTCTAAAGAGGAAGGTTAAAGAACTTCTAGATATAAGTTTTGTTGGTTGTGAAGATTATCTTCACTCAATATCAAGTGTATCTTGATACTGCTTTATCATTCACCTCTGTATTATACTGTATACTCAACTCCTTTTCTATACAGATTTCACTATGTATAATCTATGTCCACTTTCTTTTCTTCCTGTTAGACAGCATTACTGAAGTCTTCACCAACATCTATGTGACCAGTTTTGGCCCTGTCTCAGATACAGATATGGTAAGTTTACCTTTTCTGAATGTTAAATACATTTTTTTAACTTACTTGGTAAATGATGGGAATTTATAGTCAGTACATATTTTTATTGTCATAGAACTCTACATGTAAAACATTTCTAGCCACATTAGCAGAAAATTGAGGATGTGTTTCTGGTTCTGTGGAACACAGCTCCAGAATGTTTAAATAAGCTCTCTTTTTCTATCTTCTCTCTCTCTCTCCTTCTCTCTCTCTCTCTCTCTCTCTCTCTCTCTCTAAATATATATATATGTATACATATATGTAATATGTTTTATTATATATTATATATAATATATATAGAGATATATATCCTAATCTTACCTACTTAGCTGCAAAGTGGCATACAATTAAAATATAAGAAGGACAATTACATTGTTAGCAATGATTGCCTAGAATTAAGGCACTTATTTGCTTGACTTCTAAATGACTGATGAGTTTTACGGGTAGTTGATTTACAACAACAACAGGAAAACATGTTGTTTAATGCAATCTACCCCTCTCAGTGAATCACCAACTTTTATTTTCACTCTTTGATTTTATTTTCCTCCACTTTTAGGAATTTACACCAGAGCTAGAGAGTCATTCAACTACTGTGCTACATTCAATGGTTAACCTGAAATAATAATCTGTCTGCACAATAGGTCAATGCAAGCGGACAGGACTTTGAAGTGATGTCAAGCCCATTCTTGTAGTAGCACATACACCAAGTCTTATAGCCTGGTTGAAAACTTTTTATTTAGTTTTAATAAGACTAGTCTTAGTAAATGCTCATAGATTCTAGATGTGTCCACAAATAACTAGATTCTATGTAAAGAAACAGGGAATGGCAACATTTTATGAAGCATTATTTTGAAAAACTTGAGGCATAACATACACATTATGTAGTTTCAATGGTTACATTTATGTCTAACTACTAGCTAAAATAGAGAAATATTATCAAATGATTAGATACCAGGAATTATGTAACTCTTTTATTAATTGTATTAAGAATATAAGAAGTGAGTTATTGTAGCAAGAGTTTTGATTCGTAAAGGGAATATTTTCACCTAATAATCTCATGAATGGAGAACATATTTATTTATAATCAATTTCTAATAGCATCCTCTGTTTCATGTTTTGAGATTTAGAACAAAATACTGTGGAAAAATACACCTACAGTATCAGTATTTCCGAGTTGAGGCATGTTTCTGAAGTAAACAAGAGAGGAGGGTGAGGGAGAGAGAAGGAGGGAGAAAAGTGAGCAAGAATGGACAACACACATTATTTCTGGAAAACTCTATGCAATTGTTTTCCTTCTAGTAGTGATAAATTTTATTAACTTTCTACTTCTATGTACTTTGACCATTTAAAGGCATTTTAAAATGTCAGAAATTTACTATTAAGTACATAGCCATGAAGAATTGAACCAATTTTTAATAAGTCTAAATTTTGCTTGAAATACTTTGGTATTTTTGTTGAAAAAAACTATTTAGTATTCTCAAGACATACTTTTATTTGTGGAAACTCATGTAATTTACAGTAAATATTAGAATGTGCTCATGTTTCCAACTATTTTTAAATTGGATTCATTTGAGTGGACTTACACTTGATACTATTTAAATAAAGTATCACTTTTTGATTGGTTAGATTTCTTTGTGTATTGGGGTGCAAACACATCTTAGGGGTGTGTGTGTGTGTGTGTGTGTGTGTGTATGTGCATTTGTTTGTTTGTGTGTCCGTGTGTGTGTGTGTGCATTGTACATGTGGGCGCATGCTTGTGTGCATGCTCATGTGTGCAAGCATAATCATGTTCATTTATTTTACTTTTTTTCTTGTTTTTTTTTTCATTTAAAAAATTATTTTATTTATTTACATAACAGCCATGGACCTCCCTCCCACAGTTTGCTTCTGAGAGGGTGTTTCCCCCCCACCCCCAAGGCATCTCCCTTCCCTGGGGTCTTAAGTGTCTCCAGGATTAGGCACATCTTCTCCCACTGGCCAGATCAGAGAGTCTTCTGCAATACTTGTCCCAGGGGCCTCAGTGCAGTTGGTGTATGCTGTCTGGTAGGTGGCTCAGTCTCTGAGAGCTCTCAGGGGTTCAGATTAGTTGAGAGTGCTGGTCTGCCTATGAGGTTCTTCTCCCATTCAGCTTCTTCAATCCATACTGTGATTCAACCACAGGTGTCCCCCACTTCAGTCCAATGGTCGGGTGTAAATATCTGTCTCAGTCATGTAAGTGATAGAGCCTCTTAGAGGATGCCATGCTGGGCTCCTATCTGTAAGCATATCATAACATCAGTAATAGTGTCAGTCAACCCTCCCCCCACTCCCCTACCATGAGGTGTCACCAGAAAGCCTTTCCTCCAGTCTCTACTCCTTTTTTATGTCTCTGTATTTCTTTTAGACAGGAACAATTCTGGGTCAGAAAAATTTCTGCCTGGATTGGTAACCCAGTCCTTCCATTTGAGACTCTGTTTATCTACTGGAGGTGGACTCTCACAATAGAAATACCAATGAGAATATTCATATAGAAGGGGGAAATTTAATGGAAACTCACCACAGGCAAAATCTACTGACTCATGGGAGAAGAAATAGTTTTTCCCAGGGATCAATGCTCCTACTGATTGGCCAATTCTAATTTTAGCCTGGTCACCATATACACAGCAAACAGAGATAGCAGGGATTTGTTGTTACTGCTGTTTGTTCACACACTCACACCTACACAGTGTATGTATATGTGTGTATATATGAAACAATAATAACCGGGGCCAAAGGAGGCTGCTGCAACTACATGTGGGATTCGTGGGAGCTGATGGAGGAGGAGTACCTGAGAAAGGCTGTCGGGAGGGAGAAGAGAAAGGGGAAGGCAATGCCATCTTGTTTCAACTTCAAATATAATTTTAAAAGTTAAGACAGGGCCTACAAGAACACTGGGAGTAGGAAAATCTCATATAAAGCATTATTAACTACCAAGACGTCTGATGTGCACTTAAATGGCTACAATAGCACTTAGAGCAAAGTAAAGGAGAACAACAGCATGCACAGGTAGCTGCAGCTTGAAGCAGGGGATGAGGGAGGGCAAAAGAATGCAATCCTCCAAGACAGAGCTCACAGTTCAGTGAAGAGAGTCAGCAGCCAGGAACGTCAAGCTGCAGCTGCTGAAGGAACATGTGAAGGGATGCTTGTTTCCAAACACTGCCTTGCCTGGTGCTGAAAATTCCCAGCATGGTAGTCCTAAAAGCTTTGCCCCAGAAAACACCAGGAAAGAGTCAGGAAGTAAAGCTTTCTCCTCTTGACATGACATTGGAGTGTTCCTCCAGATACCTCATTTGATGGACCGGATACTGCATAGCTGAAAAAAAATGAAATATTCCATCGCCCAATCTAAGGGAAAGGGGGTCATAAGGGAGGTTTGGAGGTGAGACAAAGTACCGAGCCCTGGGACACATAGTAGCATAGAATGGAAAGATGATTTAAAGTGAGGGACAGGTACTAATTCAGTCATTGAGAAGCTTTGATATCGCATTTGTCCAGGTCCAGGAAAGAAATATGAAAGTAGTGAACATTTATTTTAAAAGCGTTGTGTATACACATTTGTATACATGTACATACACTTATCTGTTTATAATTCTACATAAATACAATATACATATATGCAAGTTATAGATTACATTAACATACATGCTTATACTCCAAGTCTGCTAGAGAAGATTAATGTGATGTAAAAAGAAATTGGAAGTGATATAAATATAACTTTCATGCATGAAATTTCCCAAAAAATAAAAGTAGAAAACAGGAAGCAAGTGAAGTATAAAAGGGGTCCTCGTCAACTTTGTGATGAGAAATGACTCAGTTTTCATGACAAGATGAAATATTTTATTCTTGATGAATACTTACTTTTGGTGAAAAGTAAGAAAAATAAGGAGGACAAGTTTGAACTTGTGATTACTGACAACAGATAAAATCTAAACAGACGTGCAGCAATTGGGGGAAAAAGTGCATTCATTTTATAACCTACAACTAGAAGAAGATATGGAGGCAAATGGCTCATGTCTCATAAAAGCCTTTAGTTAATAAGTCAAATAATGAAGATATTTCATTTCCTTTTTACTAGTGTAACTGCTGTGCTTTCCATGAAGTACATAATCCGTAGCAAAGCCTAACTAAACTCCTAGGCTCTCCTGTTCAGGTCAGTGATGTAGATTCATTCTGACACCAGCCTGAGAGAAAATAGCAGCATAGCACAAAGAATTAAGAACCAAAGAAAAAATACCCATGCTCATATATACACATGTGCACATGCACATAAACATGCAGATACATGCTTACTTTTGGCTATCAAAAACTCATTAACCAGTGTAATTGTCCAAAGAAAGTTGTGGGTCTGAATTATAATTAGTGATTCTAATTATAGTGTCTGCAGTTAAGTTAGAAATCTTTAATTTCAACCTTTGAAAATTAATGAGTAAGAAGGTAATTAAGCATTAGGACGTACTGGTAGCTAACAATGGACAAAGTTTGCAGTAGGCGTGCACATTACAGCCATTTTTCCCACGCCTGACCTACCTCCATGAATTTCCATATAAAGAAATGTGTCTATGCCCGACCTCCCTCCCTCCATGAATTTCCATATAAAGAAATATGTCCTTTCCTCAGAACATATGTTTTGATTTCTTTTCCTGTATTGGTGAACATTTCTCAGCATGTGTATATTTTGTGACATCTGTGACATGAGCAGTGTAGCTACAAAATGTTGTACCCAGGCTTACAAAAGAACCACAGCTTAGGTGGTTGCCCCTAGCTCAGTGTTAGTGCTATAGCAAGGAAACTTTGGAGTGTAATTGTGAGTTCTCATACACTGTGCTATCCTTTATATTGTTAACAAATTAGACATTTGGGCGACTGTGAACTTCATGTATTTATTACATTGGTCTGCTTGGGTCATATGTTTATTCCTCTCTGTAAATACGCATACAAAGTAGAAATCCCAAGAAGCCAATGAAGTATTGTGTAGTACAGAAGTACAGAAAGCCATGAGATACGAGTGTCTAGTGGAAACCTCATTCTGGGCTTCCTTGTTATCTTTCTTCACATCGACATTTGCAGGTATAATTGATCCAGAGAACTTGGGATGTGGTGTGTATCAGAATTGAAGTTAGCATCTTTGCCAACTTTAAAACTGGCATTTTAGTTAGTTTGCAGCCCCTCTGAGGAGAGGAACTCCTCAGGAAGACCAACAGAATCAACTAACATGGACCCTTGGGACTCCCAGAGACTGAACCACCACCCAAAGAACTGGACCAAGACTTCCCTGCTCAATTATAGGAGATGTGCAGCTTGGTTTGCATGTGGGTCCCAAACAACTGGATCGGGAGCTAACACCAAAATTGTTGCCTGTATGTGGAATATGTTCTTCTAGCCGGGCTGCCCTGTCTGGCCTCAATGGGGAAAAAGCATCTAGCCTTGCAGAGACTTGAAGTGTCAGTGTGGGGAGATGCCTAGGGGGAGCCACTCTCTCAGAGGAGAAGGGCAGGGGAATGGGGAAGTATTGAGGGAGGGGCTGACAGGGACATGGGCAGTGAGTGGCGTGTAAAATGAAAAGGTAAAAAAAAAGTTAGTTTCAAGCTTATTATTGATGCTTTGATATGAGAAGTTTAGGCTTGAAGAGTACTTTCATACATCAGATATTTTCCAGCCCCATGAAAACATGTAAAAATGTTTCTCAAACTAAAACAATCACAAATATATTATTGGAATAGTCTGGGGTCTCTAGTAAATTAGTTGTTTCCCTGGTGCCTCTCAAAATTGATGTGCACTAGGTGGAGAGTATGATACCTTCATTGGTAGACTTGTATCTTAGAGTCTGTGTGGTCCTCAGAAACCTGTAATAGATGTCAGATGTGGGGGAGAAGCAAAAGTAAGCTAGAAGGAGACCGTCTTAGCCAAGACATGACTGTCGGCTGAGGTGGGACAGGATAAGATGGTGGTAGAAGACGAGGAATAAGGCAGTTAATTAAACTTCGCTATGCATGCAAGTGATGACTTGTTGACCTACTGGATGTAGAAGCTGAATAAAAAATGCAGAATGAATATCTGGGGGGAAGGTAACAAATCCAGAAAAAAAAGAGTAAGTGAAGATGAGTTTAGAATGAGTCCACCCATTAATTTTCAGGGGACGGGGGAGTGTTTTGTAAATTTAAACCATCTGTATTTGATGTCCTGGTTTCCTTTGGACTGAATGACATTTCCCATGCTCGCCATTCTGTTGGGTAACTTACTTCCTATTCAATTATAAGAAATGGACTACTTGAATTCGAGTGCTTTTTAATCTAAGACTTGTAGGACTGGAGACATGGGTCATCAGTTAAGAGTGCTTACTGCTCTTCCAGAGGACCCGGATTTGGTTTCCAGCACTCCCTTTGAAAGGCTCATAACTGCCAGAACACTTGAGTTTCAGAGGCTCTGACACCATTTTCTGGCTTCTTTACGAATTGATACATGGGTGGCAGACACACTGAACACAGCAACAAGGAGACCCATACGCATAAATTACAGAATGTACATATTTCAAATAAAACCAGAATCCAGACATGACTGCATAGAAGTTGAACACTGGTCCCCATCACCCTGTGCCTCCCGAGTGTGGGTGCAGCACCGTCAGCTGCTTGACTGCAAAGCTCTTCCACTATGATGGACTCTACCCTGTGAGTGTGAATCAAAATAAATGCTCTTTCTAAACATAAATAAGTGAATGAAAAGTCCAGAGACCGAATGCTTGATTCCTAGATTGCAAGTCTGCAGGAACCTTTGATTTTAGGCAAGCAATCCAGAAATTGCATGTATAAATGAAGAAGAATTAAATTTACTCATTGCCGCAAACTCCCATACTGTCTCTAAGACATATCCTACAGATAGACTGGTGGGCATGAGACGGTCTCAGGTCCTGTGGTGGGATCTCTACAGTAGTAACAAGAAGAGGAAGATGCATCTTGAAGAATATTGCTGAAGTGGTGAGATGAAAACTACCCCTTTTTCTACGGCAAAGCGGAGAAAAAAATGCTTAAATATGTCATTAGATTAAGAACAAGGAGGTGTTTGCTGGTGGTGGCGAAAGCAGCCAGATTGCCGTGGGCGGAGGCATGTGGGAAGTGAGGAAGCAGAGAAAGATTGGAGGCAACATTTTTTAAGCAGCATGGCTGAGAAGGGGCCTGCACAGAGGGCAGCCATTATACGGCACTGACTCTCAGCGAGGCTTTTATTTTTAAAGATTGCGATGAACTTCTCACTATTCTCTGAACACGCCATTATTGCTAACAGCTTGCTGCCCTTGCACACATTTTTTTTTTCTCCATACTTGTTATACTGATCTACTGCTTTGCCAACTGGATTTCTTTTCATGTAGTCAAGGCTAATATCAAACTTAACTTTCTCTAGTGCTTTTTTGGGGGGGTCTTCAAAATAGTAATTTTTCTTTTCCTTGTACTTCACTTTGTAGTTTTCTTAAATGTGTGCACATCTCTGTCTCTGTCTCTCTGTCTCTGCCTCTGCCTCTCTGACACTCTGTCCCTCTGCCTCTGTGTCTCTGTGTCTCTGTTTCTCTGTCTGTCTCTGTCTCTGTCTGTCTCTGTCTCTCTGTCTGTCTGTCTGTCTCTCTCTCTGTCTGTGTGTGTGTGTGTGTGTGTGTGTGTGTGTGTGTTTATGTCTGTCATATACATCATTGTCTTGTTTACTGCAGTTTGGGCTGTGAAAAGGCATAGTTGTGTCCATATATTTCAACAGATTTAAAAGTAGATGTTCTGTCCATGACAGACTTGAGACCAGAGGTATCTACATATAACCAGGATGTGCCTTCAGATTACTCAATGCATAATAGTATGATAATGGTTTTATTTAAGTATTTAGGGGTAAACATGTAGTCGAGGGAATATGGACAAAGGATCTAGAATTCTCAAGATTTCCAGGGAAAAAGTTTAGCAGAAGACTGTCAAGCTGAAGAACAGACCTCTATATCACAAAGTGTAGATGCACTCTCCATTTAGTGAAATGTGAAGTTCAGTGCTACTAGAGCCATGTACAGGGAAGATGGCCTGGGAATGTCATCACAGTCTGCCCAGGAGGGCTGCTGGATCTAAATGAGGTCCCAAAGATACGTAAATATTCCAAATAGAACTTTACAACAATACCAGATTCCAGATTCCAGACAACAAGCTTACTTGTCATGTGTTCATATTCATCTGTGTAATCTGACTCATTTAGAGTCACATAAAACAATATAAAAATACACATGTGCATACCATGAACTTCTTGAGGGTTCAAGGGTTAGGGCATAAGAAGAACATCTGCACTAACACCTGCATTATCTTTTCACATCTGCTTCTGTTTATACCATTGTCTCTGCTCAGAACCTCACTACTCAGAATACTTGCAGTATGTTTTACTTCCTGTGATTTCCCTCATTCATTCATCCACTCACTCATCCAGCCATTCAACTTCATCCAGGGAGCAATTACTCTTGACATCCAGTCATCCAGGCAGGTTGTTAGATACTGTTAACCTAGTCATGAAAAGGAAGTTATTAACTGTGCTTTCAGTGTGGTGTAGGAGATGGTCAAATATAGCGAGCTGATAAAGAGTGAAGGTGGCACTTACCAATGAATTACATAGGGACCCATGACTTGATACATCCAAAAAGTTGCATGTATGTCAATCCTGCTGAAGTGCAATGTGTGTGCATGCAAGTGTGTGAGGAGGGGATTGGTTGAGCAAGATGGGAGAAGGTAGGAAGACATAACATAACCTGGGACTCTGCCATAGTGTTTCAAAGCATTTTAGAAACTCAAATGACCAAATTCAGGAATGCTATATTTTTCAGAACATTCCTGTTCTGTGACAGCATCTTACTCCATCCCACAGCTTAAGGGAGGTCAGGCTAATGTGTGTACACCGCAAAATGTTGTGTGCACTATCTAATTCCTCTCCTTCCCACATATGGGGGGTGTACCATGAGGAATGGCTTGCCATCTATGTTTCTTCTCCTCTTATGGAATGATACAGAATGGAGGCAAGGAGAAGAAGGAAGCTTAGAAAAGGGGAGAATGTATTCTTATTTGTCTGATTCTACTAGTGATTAATCGATGCTGTTTGCATTACAGATATCTTTTATATAAATGTTGGGTACAGATGGGACTTCTCCTCTGATTGCTGTTAATTGTAAAATAATTGTCATCCACACAAGGTGGTTCTCTGGTAGGATTCTGCTGAGGTGTTCTACACAGCCTCTAACCTTGGTCCTTTGCTTTGTCAGAATTTGCTGTTGCTTTGGCTTTTTGACCTTCTACTTTAAAGGTGATCTGTGCCAGTTGATGTCCCTGTGGTTGAACTTTTCCCCAGAATTTCTGTATATTACACTTTACCTTTTTTAAGAGCTTTAGCAGGCTGGTTCTGTTATCAATTTTTCTAAAATTCACCTGAAATAAAACCAGACTAAATAATCTGTTTTCCAGTAATTTCTCTCATCTACCTAATTTAAGAGTCTGTTCTTAGCATACATTTCATATTATATACCACCATTATAACTTTTCAGTTAGTAATTGAGTTTCTTTTGTGAGTGCAAAGAAGATACATTTTCATGATGTACTATGACAATACTTATAATTATCTTTTGTGGAGAACTCTATTCTATTTACCATAATGGCAGTTCTAATTTTAACCTTCACCCTTACTGTGCAAGATAGGGTTCCTTTTCTTCATAGCTAAGCCACCACTGACCTATCATCTTTTTTATAACCTTTCTTATTCATATGTCTTTGTGGTGTTCATTTTCTTAGTGATTCATTATATTGAATGACCTTTTATGTACTTGTAAGCTATTTTTAATGTTTAATTAAAAAAACTCAGCATTTAGGATTTTTAGGCATTTATTTAAATTGTGTTGTTCTGTTGCTGAGTTAATGTTTCTTCCAATCTATGCATTAGATACAAAACCATAGTTACTAACTATACTAAACCATATTTAAATATGGTTTTTACTTAGATATTTGGTGCATTAAATATTTGAGAGTAAATTATTTGATAGAGAAGAACACACTCCCATAGTTGCGTTCGACTGTTTTTTTTCCCTAGAATTTTGCACTTTCATATGTTTTATTGTTCAAATCACTCATCTCTTTTGAGTTTACTTCTTTTTATGGTAGAAGAAAAGGACCCTCTGACTCTTGTGAACCCATATTCTCAGTTTCCCCTGCAATGGAAAGAACCAAACTGTTAAAGATTTTATATTCAGAGATGATAAAACTCAATTCACAATAACCATTCCTGTAACTTACTGGCCCTTTTCTGGTTTATGATGTAAGAGTATTTAACTGTGGTTTCCTGCCTCAAAGTTTGGTTGGTATATATGATAGAATGACAAGTCTATAAAATTTGGAAGCACCAGGTTTGAATTGAAATTTAGAATTCTGAATATTTGAATATTGCAACTGAAACATGTTCCATTAAGGGTTAGGGACAATCTGAATATTTAACACAGTAATTATGAATTTTAGATGGAATGAAATATTTCAGAATGATTTGGATCTCTGCAAATGAGTGATTTTGATACTTTCATTAGGTATGCTTTAATAATGTAGTGTAAGGATCTAACACTATTGAATCTCTCTCGTTAATGATTCAAACGTCCTACCATTAACTGCAAAGGGAAAACACAAGAATTTCCCCTCCACAGTTGTTGGAACAGCTGTGCTCTTCTGGAACTTGTGTTTAACTGAGCATGTTTATGCGCAGATATTTACACTTTTATACTAACTGGTTTTATTGGCATTCTGATGAGTCTAACTGCCCTACCCCTTGGAATGATTGTTAATATTAATATATTGTCAAGTCTGTTGACTGAGTTTTTTTAAATACAAATATATGACTCTAAGCTTAAATATTCTTATATATTTCAAGGGTTATGTTTTAGTTATTATGTACCTTCCTCATAAGCCACATTTTCTTCATTATGGGAGAAACAATACTGATTGGGATTTACTTCATAGGAGATAGACTTTAATAGCAAAAGAGGGGAATATTGAAATAAATTTACTCCCTTTAAATACACTTAGTAATTCCAAGTAAATGAGAAATCATTCCACAATTAGTCCTGAAATTTGCTTGTTTTTAGTGACTAGATATAGTCTTCAGAAATTGGCTATGAGCATTGACTTATAATTAATGTAATTATGTACTACAGAATATACTGTCTTCTCTAAGTTTAATGTGTCCTTGAAATTGTGTTTATATAACATGCTGTGCTGAAGAAAATGATTTCCTTGTTTGCAGGACCAATTGTGGAAATAACACTAAAGAAGTTTGATGAGTAAATGGAGAATTTTAGTGTTTGTAAAATTATTGTGAGTCTACTGCCTATTTTTTTTTATTTTGGTTTTTCTCTGTAGAAAGCATAGAAACAATAAAGTGACTTTCTCTATCTATTATTCCATCTATAAAATAATTAAGTTTCCTATAAATATTTCCCGCTATACCTTGGCTGTGTGGACCTTCATCTCTGTGTTGTTACTCTCTCTCCTATTTCAGTTGTTAGAGTGCTAAACATGTGTATGCCTTTTTCTCTCTTCCTAACTGTGTTTCTATTGAATGTGCTGGCTCCTGAGCTGTGATGCACATTTGTAACACTTATCCAACAATTTTAGGTGTTTGCTTCACATTCCAGATGCTTAGATTTTAAAATAACTCGCTGTTTGCAGTGGCTTTGTTTTGTTGTTAACTAATGTTCAAAAGGAAACTTAGCTAAACGCAATATGTGGAGACCCATACTTTGAATAGTATCATTGAGAAATATTAGCAATGTACACTTATAAATTTTAGGGACAAATTATCATTTTAGGTGTCTTATGGAGGCATAAACCTGGCATGTGTTTGTACCTTCTATTTGTCAAATGTAATTAATTAATGTTTTCTGTTATGATGTCTTAATTTTAGTTTGTAAAGAACATTTTTCCACTTCAACTGAGTTATTTTAATCAGAATTATGTAGTGAAAATTCAACTAATTGGGCAGTTTCACAGTCCACTGAAAGGAAGAACATCACCCAACCATTCCCACTTAACTTCTCTCTGTCCTCTTTGGGTAAACTTATAAACACAATCAAAGTATGATGCAGCTAAACTGTTGGTCTTACCTTTGAGAAGACAAACAATTGTCTTCTTTTGCAAATGCTTTATATAAAGCTTTACGTACATATATATACACATATATGTATATATAAATTAATGGTATAGAATATATAATTCTAATATTTTCATATGATACATAAATGAATATATCTATTCTACTTCAGATACTGCCATTCGAAATGGATCACTGTGCTTCTGCTTACAAGATTCCTTTTTATTAAGATAAAGTTCATTTGCTAAAAGGCACACATACCCATTTATAATTTATGTATCGATAGGATTAGAACATGTGAATTGCATTGGGATTTCAGATGTCCTTGAACTATTCCTTCAGGTGTTCTCAAACTAGCCATTCACGAGCATCATTTTATTATTTTTCACAAAAAAGGGCTAGTGTGCTAGGCTGTAAAGATTGCATATTGGCCCTAGTTTTTCACATGATTATGATATTTATACTCAATTACACAGCTATCCTTAATGGAGAGAAGTCATCGCTAACTCTGCTTCTCAGCCAAGTCAAGTGTGTGACTTATATCCATCAGCAATCATATCATGAATGATAGATGGGTTTTTCATGTTTTGTTTTGTATTCTATTTTTGTCACTGTTCTGAAACAAAGGTAATCTTTTCGGACCCAGACGTCCTGGAAGGGGATGAAAAATGCTGAAACACTTGAGTCCAAGCTGAACAACCTGCATGTTCCTATGTGATGGAAGTCTTGATAACCAGTGATTTTCTGCTTCACAAAGGGAATCCTAGCTAAGATCAATTTGAGGCTAGATAAAAGAGATACCACACACTGCTTCATGACCGTGGGGCTAAGAACAATACCTAGTCTCTTTTTTAAAAAATATTTTATTAGATATATTTCTTTACTTACATTTCAATTTATTCCCTTTCCCAGTTTCCTGTCCATAAGCTCCCATCCCCAATCCCTCCCCCATATGAGAATTCCCCCTATACATCCCCCTTATTGCCCCACCATATTCCCTTGCACTGGGGGGGGTCCAACCTTAGCAGGATCAAGGGCTTCCCCTTCCCCTGGTGCCCCAACAAGGCTATTCTCTGCTACATATGCATTTGGAGCCCTGGGTCAGTCCATGTATAGTCTTTTGGTAGTGGTTTATTCCCTGAAAGCTCTGGTTAGTTGACGTTGTTTTTTGGGGGTTGCAAGCTCCTCAACTCTTTCAATACTTCCTCTAATCCCCCTCAAGGGGGTCCTGTTCTGAGTTCAGTTGTTTGTTGCTAGCATTGTCCTCTGTATTGGACATGCTCTGGATGTATCTCAGGAGAGATCTGTATATGGTCCCTTTCAGCATGCATTTTCTAGCTTCAGCAATCTTACCTAGTTTTGGTGGAGATATAGGTCAGGCTCTGAAAGACCATTTCTTGAGTTGCTGCTCTAAACTTTGCTCCCATATCCCCTCCTATGGATATTTTTCCCCTTTTAAGAAGGAGTGGGAGCATCCGCATTTTGGTCATCCTTCTTCTCGAGCTTCCTGTGGTCTGTGAATTGCATCTTGGGTAATTCAAGCTTTTTGGCTAATATCCATGAGTGCATACCAAGTGTGTTTTTCTGTGATTGAATAGCCTCACTCAGGATGATATTTTTCTAGTTCATTCCATTTGCCTAGGAATTTCATAATGTCATTGTTTTTGATAGCTAAGTAGTACTCCATTGTATAGATGTACCTAATTTTTTGAATCCATTCCTCTGTTGAAGGGCATCTGGGTCTGAGTTCCAGAATTTTCTGCATTCTTTAGCCATAAGGTTTACCTTATATTTGTCATGGTTGGAATTTTGGGATTCTAGACTCTTCTGGTAGTCTAATATTGTACCTATGCTTTGATTGCGCGTGCGCGCGCGCACACACACACACACACCCACACACACACACATACGCGCATGTGTGTTTCCTTTTAGGATTCTTTTTCTATAATATTATAATATCTTTCTTATTTGTTTTTACTATTCACTGAAAAAGATTCTGTATTTTCTCTTTAGTTTCATTATTTCAATTGTGCCCATTATAAGTAATATTACATGAGAATATATCCAGTATTAATATAACTATAAATGCAAATGGACATTATCACCATAAAATGTAAGGATGACTAGATTTTCCAAAAGATATTTATTCTAAAATGTTTAACACATTCTAAAGTCTTGAAAGTCTTACATGTCAATTGTAGTAGGATTAAAATAAATTATAAAGCATCAATATGGTAAACCAATATGTTTATAAGTACAAACATACAGTCATAACATTTTCAATATAAAATTGTGGAAAGCCAGATGGAAACTTTCAAGTATCTTCAATCAGACAATAACAAATTTATCCTTTACTTCATACACAGACTAAAATGGTGTATGAAAGCTGAAATGTGAAAGACACAGGTAATTTATTTTTAGTGCCATATTATCAATATACCTATGATAGCTTATACATCCTTTGCTTTTTATTTTTGAGTTATGTATCCTCTCAGATGCATATATAAACTGGTTTTAGACCACTATAAAAAGCAGTCAACATGCAATAGAAACCAGTAAAAAATAAAAGCCAAAATCAATGAAATATAAAAGTATTTTAAACAGACAAGTGAACTGTACTAAATTTGGAAATTAGAGACATCTGCCAGTGGCTCTCTGGGTCATTACATTAGTCATGAAATCAGCCCTCATACTTTTGTAGGGTAGGGTTGAAAAATAATTTCACAGTGAGATTGTGTGTGACAATGACCAAGCATAAATGGAGGATATATTTAAGTTCTAGGAAAGATCTTTAGGTTATGACATAATATTCCCATATAGTCCTTTATCAGAGTAAAAATGAATCTAAGCTTTATGCAGATAGTAAGTCAATACTGCCAATGAGATAGCTAAGAATGCAATTTATAGGAATATTTAAATTGTGGCTATATTTGTTTTATATCTGTAAACTCATGCATGGGATTAATAAGTGCCAAATTCAGGATAAATTGTTCTTCCCAGGACCAGGAGACCATAACTGAGAATAAGTAAATCAAAGCAGTTACAAGGCAATTGCAATGGTATTAATTAGTTAATTGATCAATCAATTAATTTGCATTTGTGAGAGAGATGATAGAGAAAGGAAAGAGGGCCAGGTAGGAAACTTAAGTAGAGATCAGAACAAACTTGCAGGTATTAGTTTTTTACTTTACCACACGGGTTACAGAAATCTAACTGGGTATCATCAGTCTTAACAGCAAGTATCCTCATGCACCTTTGTAAGACGTTTTAGACCTTTTTATATTTCTAGAAGCAAGATGATGTACAAATAAATGTGAATAATTCATCTAGAAACTAGTGAGATACTTGGAAACCAAAGAAGCATATGTACTGCTGTGGACATTGTCTTCTAAGACTGCAAAGCTTTGAAAAGGAACAAAGGGAGCAGCTTCAGTTCCAGCAGATGATAGAAAAATATTTCCCAGTATTTTTTGAGGCATTTATTTGTTTTCTCTTTAAAGGCCTCTACCATCTTCATGATTTTTTTGGTGCTTCAGGTGTGTTAGCATACTGTGGTGGTGCCATATTGACCTGACTCTTGTTGACTGTATTCTTATATTGGCCTTTAGCCATCTGGTTATCTCTAGTGCAGGCAGGCCTCTAGGAATATAGGTGCTGTTGTGGGCAACAACATGGAGTTCAGTGACAGGGTGCTTTTCACCAATGCTGGATGTGCCCTAGGGTTTGATGGTAGTTAAGGTATAGGAGATAGGGGTCTCACCTGGCTGTCTCTGGTTTGGGGAGGCCTCAGAAAATGCAAGCAGGGTTGTCAAGATACTCTACGTATTGGACAGATTTGATGGGACCACTTAGTAGTCTCTGAAGTCTAGTTCCTAAGCCATCCTTTAACTTTGTATGTGATCACCACATCAACAAGCATTAAAAACAGAAAAAACAAAACCCCCTAAAAAGCCTCAAAAAACAAAAAAGCAGAATCATATAAAACCTACCTTAATTTTCCAAAAGTGGAAAAGTTAAATTTGAACTTTTCTGTAAAAGTTTATAAGGTCTATAATTTCTCTTAAAAAATATAATGTCACATGGTTAGGGATTTTAGATAATGTGTGTGGAAAGGAATAGCTGCATGGATGCTTAGAAAGCAAACACATATCTTTTATTATAGCTTTCCTATTCCCATTCACATGGGATTTCACATTAAGAAGTGACTTTCTAGGACACAGAGATTGCATGGAATGGTCCCCTGAATATTAGCTCCTGTTATTTTCCTGTTGGTGTTCTGATGTGTGATTCTCATTATCCTCACTCAGGTTCTTTGATGGACCACTAGGCAACTTCCAATTGGCTTATACTAGTTCAAGCAATATATTTTTATAATAAGATCTTATTAATTACCATTTACTATAACGAGAACTTTATTTGAATAAGGCTGTTTACTTCTTAACATTATTTTCAAGCATATGATGATTTGGTTTTATACATAATAGACTGTTTCTGAGTTTACAATTCTGAGGAGTATAATGAAACATTTCTATTACTTATGTGTGCATGCACAAATATAGACAGTGTCAAAAACTAGAATCCATCAGATTATTGGTAATAATAATCACCATTTTAAGTGTGTATTTCATCTAAAAGGTATGTGTGTAAGTGACAGAGACAGAGTGAGAGTGACAGAGAGACAGAGACAGACAGACAGATACAGAGATAGAGACAGACAGAAAGACACACACAGACACACGAGAGAGAGAGAGAGAGAGAGAGAGAGAGAGAGAGAGAGAGAGAGAGAGAGAGAGAGAAGAGGGAATATGAGAGTATGCAATCAGAATAGAGGAAAGTGAGAAGATGAGAGGCACACAGTTCAACTAAACTAAAATGTTGAAAACTGATAGCAGTGTATATGAGTGGGTTAAAGCATGCTTTACATGAATATTATTTGAAAAGTTCAGAGTCCAAGTGGTCTAATGTTGTTAACATTCTTGTACTGCAACAAATTTAATTAATAATTCTTTACTCTGTTTTTGAGTTCATCATTTACTGACCCACACTTGGCTAGCATTATGATGCATCACCACTGGTTAAGAACTTTTGAAAAGGGGTTGGGGATTTAGCTCAGTGGTAGAGCGCTTGCCTAGCAAGCAGAAGGCCCTGGGTTCGGTCCCCAGCTCTGAAAAAAAAAAGAACTTCTGAAAAAAGTGATGTTTAACACTTTCACTCTCAACAGAAAATGATGGTTCCTGAGTATATGACAGTACATTTAAAAGTTGTTTCTCTGTGTGTGTGTGTGTTTGTGTGTGTGTGTGTGTGTGTGTGTGTGTGAGAGAGAGAGAGAGAGAGAGAGAGAGAGAGAGAGAGGGAGGGAGGGAGGGAGGGAGGGAGGGAGGGAGGGAGAGAGAGACTCTGAAATCTACCTGTTCAATCCCTCTTGGAATAATGTAGAACAACCCATGCAGCCTTGCTCCAGGAGACACTTGTACATGATGTCTTTTGTAATGCAGTTACTTAGAGCATTCAACTGAGGGGGGGTACAAAATAAATTTGTTCCTTTCTTTCTCAGGAATGGGTAGCTAATTATGCAAATAGACATACTCTAAACCATCATAAGAGGCAGCATTTCTTGATAACTTAAAGACTAATCTTTATGAAGTACGGATACCTCTCAATACAATATTTTTCATAAACTATTCAGAGTATACTGTCTCTTGAATTTTATAGTCTTATTATTTAGAAAAACTTTTACTGTTTTCAAAAAGTTGTAAAATTTATATTTTAGGAATATACAATAGATGTTTTCTTTCGACAAAAATGGAAAGACGAGCGGTTAAAATTTAAAGGTCCCATGAATATCCTTCGACTTAACAACTTAATGGCTAGCAAAATCTGGACTCCTGACACCTTCTTTCACAACGGGAAAAAGTCAGTGGCTCACAATATGACAATGCCAAACAAGCTGCTTCGAATCCAGGATGACGGAACATTGCTGTACACCATGAGGTATGTTGGTGTGAGAGACTAGAAATGTCTTTATGAAATCATGCATTGAAAAGCTAGGGAAGGTATGGGTAAATATTTGCTCAATTGGAAAATTTTTCTAAAATTACTAAATACTTTATATTTGGTTTCATAAAAGTCTAGGCATATTAGTAAAAAAGAAATTTTAATTGAATTTAAAATTTAAAGTAAAAGATTCTCTTGACTATGAAAAATTGATTTTTTGGTACTCCACATTACATATTAGTTTGTGACCCTAGGTTTGTTTGCCAGAAAGATGTGATTTGCTTTTCAGTATGCCATCCTGTAACCTGTCCAATTTTAAATAGACAGTTTTAATCTGTATTAATATAGTTTTTTGTTTATTGAATAAATTGGTCAACTTAAATCATGCATTAGGCTTAACCATCTAAAATTATCATTTCATGATTAAAAGTAATCACATAAAATCAATCTCATGGAGGCCATCCTTTTGTGCAAATACAGAAGCATCTGTACTTGTTGACACGTACAATTATATTTTAAGTAGTCTCATGAATGTTTTAAAACACATTAACTTTATTACATAAGAGCTGAATGTTTTATGCCTAATAAGGTGATGTAGAGTGAAACGTTAAAGTTTAATGGTGTATTTAAAAGCAAATGCTGTCAATAGCACTCTGCATATACAGATACCGTGTTCCATGCATCTGATGTCTTAGAACGTTGTATGGAAGGTGAAGAACTAGATTTTATTAATTGACATTGTTTTCTTGTGTGCCTGGTGGGAGCAGGAGATCCAAGAGTTGAGGACTAATTTCTAGATAATCATTGGATACAGTGCAATGAGATCATTGGGTTATCCTTTTTCCTCCCTACGAATAGTACGAAACTTAGCTAGTAAAGACCAAATGACTCTTGGCTAAACCACTTATTCCTGTAGATTATGGTTCAGGTATTATATAATGTTAGGGACAATTACAGAGGAGTCTATTTAAATGGTGTTTAAAGCTAATGCCAGAGTTGGCTGGTGACCACTTTTTCTCAGCCCAATTAGTAAAGATTTGTCTTTGAGTTCAATTTACTTCCTGTCTATTTCATCTGTTTTTATGTGAAATGGAAGTAATTAGAAGTGTTCTTTATGACAGATTTTTAATGATTACAGTTTATTATATTCAGACATGGAAAATATATATTTGATAGTCATTATTTATATCTATAATTTAGCAACCAATATGTGTGAACAATATATTTTTTAGAAGATACATAAGTCTGTCTATATTTGTATTTATTTCTAAACACATATCTACAGATATGAATACAAGATATTAAAAGTGGCTTATCTTTAAGGAAGCAAACACCAAAGTATTACATGAACTTCTCTCTATAGTTGATGAGATGACAATAAAAAAGATGCCCTTTCCATAATAGAGCTCTAAGTATCATCGGCTATTAAATATTTATAATGGTGTTAATGGCAAGCATTTTTCAAATACATATATAATTTATTTTTATTGTGTTTAAACCTTTTCAAGCCTAATATAAATTCCTTATTCTGTTAAAAACTGTATCGAGTGATGTATCTTGACTAGCGAATCCACTTAAACCAAGAGTGGGATTTTGGCTTCTAGGCTTACAGTCCAAGCCGAATGTCCAATGCACTTGGAGGACTTTCCAATGGACGCTCACTCATGCCCACTGAAATTTGGAAGCTGTAAGTATGACAGTGAACATACGTCTCACGAATCAATCGCGTCACAGTCGACAGCATCTCTGTTGGGTCATGCATTTTTTTCTCATATTGTGCAAGGCTTCATAATAGACTAATAGGATGCAGAAGTGAAAGCTGTGGTGGTCGCTCTATAGGAACTAATGCTATGATGATTGTCCTATATGACCCAATTGGAATCTCCTATGTCTTGCTCAAATACTTTAATCGTTTCTTATTTTTTTCAGAGCTCAAATACTTCGATTCTTATATATGTTTTAGAGTTTAAATCATAGCTTTGTTTTACTACTAACTAAGAACTCTATGTTTTATTTTGTGTATAAAACTAAAAGCAGGAGCTGTGGTAGAGTCACTACCATAATTTATTCATATAGCATGTTAAAAATGTGAAATAAGTTACCGTTCGGCTTAGAGTGAATTATATATGATGAATTCCTATTGATGTGTTACAAGGGTCAGAAAAAGTCATGAAGCCGGTAACATTGTCTGTCTACCACTGTCCTGATGGAAGAAGCTCTTTTTTCCTCCTTAGAATACATTTAACGAGGATGACAACATTGCATGCTTACAGACCAGTGTCTCCAGTGTACCTAGAACACTTTTGAAAGTGTCTGTGCCTCTGGCCATTCTCTAGGTCACCGGATTGTATCTGATATGTCAAGCAGAAGAATTCACACCATGGCGTAATAGAAAGGGCAAAGTCAGATCATCCATTCAGGCCCACAGTACACTCCAGGCAGGTTCAGGATTAATTCATCATTGCAGCTAGGCAGCTTCCTTCTGTCTGAGAATGCCTTCATCCCTGACCTTTTTAGAAACTGTGCTCTTTCTGACATACATTTTTGTGTATTCCAAGCAGCTGCAGGCTCCTCTCTTTCTTGTTCCATAGAAGTGCCCACTTCTAATCTGATTAAATGTAAGACTGACTGAAGATGAGTGCATCTTCTCACAAAATACAAACTAAAAGAGAACGGTCACTGTGAGAATGCAGATTCCTCTGATTCTTTAAGGATGACGAGAGGTTCCGGCTTGTTTGCTTTGTGTACCCTTGTAGCAGGTGTCAGTTCTCAATTTTCTTCCTGAGCCTCCTCTGGGCTTAACCACAAGCCTTTCTTTATTGTCATGGGAACCATCCCTTTAAAACTGGCATTTCTTCCAATATTATTTAAGATAGTCAATCATGTTATACAACGTAAACACAGTGTTGAGAAAACCAGAACAGATGCAGCAGAGAAGCTCATTTGCATTGCATAAGTGACATTAAAGGGAAACTTGAAAAGCGTTGGCACCAAAAAGAATTTATGCAAGATGCAGTAATGGTATGGGAAGGACAAGTGTTTTCGGTAGATGAGGTATTGTTACTATGACATCAGATGTCAATGGCAAGATGCCTCAATACTGAAAAAGAAATGAATTTGCTGGGAAGCGTTTGATCTCAAATTAAAAGCTTCACAGAGTGCAGCTACAAAGAAATGGGATTTCGGATGCCTGAGATTATTAGTTTTCACTGAGAAGGGACGCATGTGGTTAACATACAAAGTCTCTGTTCCTTATTCTTTCTCTGTGTAATTATTACTTACTGTATTTCTCTTCCTTCACATTCATATTCTGACACATGGCACAAACAGTTTATTCATTCTGTTGTTTATCTTTGTGTATAGCAAGGATTGGAGCATCTGTGTTAGCAGTGTGGACAGCGCTGTGAAGTGAGAGAACAACCTTAATGTGCTGACATAGAACAATTTTGGCAGAAGCAACCATGACATTATCTTGCAGTTACTTCTTACTCTCTTTTACAAGTACCGTCACCCTAGAAAGAACTGAACTTCTGGAATGTTATCATTCTCCTCAAACACAATAATCCTCTTCCCTGTATTTGTGCAATTTAAAATCCATTCTGGTTTTATTCTGATCACCTTGTATTGTTATATTTTTGATGTTCCAAATTGACTCGAAAGTTCCTGCACGTAAGCACAGTGGCATAGCCCCAAAGAAAGGGAAAACTCACATTTTTCAGACAATAGGTAATAGTCTCAAGTGATTTGGGAATATATTTATTGCTCACTGAGTATTAAGTCTGAATAGACACGTGTGTAATGCAGACAAGCATTCAAACATAGATTGTTTGACTAAATTAAATAAAAGCACTCTATGAAGTGCTGCTTTCCAAGTGGGATTTACAAAGCAATTTGTAAAACGAACTGACTTCTGACTTTTTTGAAGAATATTTCTATATTTTTGGGGTGTGGGGTGGGGTATGGGGTAAATACACAGGAGTACAGATGCTTAGAGAAGCCAAAAGGGCATCAGGCCACCTGAAGTTGGGGTTTAAAAACCCATGAGCCCACACAGTGTGGGTGCTGAGAACCAAATGCTCTTCAAGAATAGTACCTACCCTTAAATGCTGGGCCATGTGTCTAGCCTCTCTTCTTCATTTAGAGTTTAATGATAAACAAAGTGATCCCTCCTGGTTCACCGGTGGGTCTGAGCACAGAGAAATGCCTCTGAGCTACACTGCATTGCATTCTATTCATTGTCCACTCAAGACACTAAACAATATATAAACCATATTCTCTATCTATCTATCTATCTATCTATCTATCTATCTATCTATCTATCTATCTATCTATCTATTATCTATCTATCTAGATTGTTAATTAATGAAATACAGTAATTTTTTTCAAATAGAAAAATAGAGGACCATTCACTTTCTTTATATTTTTAATGTTTCGTTTGACTTTATTTTTCTAGAAATGTGTTCAGGGAGGAACTGTGGTCAGATATGCAGATTTACTGTAATATACACAGCTTGGTTATTAATTTAAAAGGAAAAATTTTGAGTAGATACAAAAAGCACTCAAATATCCTTTTCCCATCTGTATCTCACAATTTTTATAAGAATATCATCACTTTTATAAACTTCTGTTTCTGTTAGTTATGTGGGAATAGTAATAAGATGCAAACAATGGTTGTTTGGTCTTTTAAATTGCACAGCATTGGAAATGCGGTTGAGGAAAGGAACATGATGTTTACTCATGAGAGAAACAAAGCAAACCACTTGATGATCTACAAATGAATGCTTAGTTAGCTACACTGTCAACTTATTATTTAATGTTTTCAGTGACAGCATGAGTGATTATTTAATTGAAATTAGCTAATTGGCAATTTAGACTCTGGAAAAACTAAAATTTACATGTGCAAATAGATAAATATTTCTCTATGAAAGTATTACAACCACATTTATAAATATGTATTCATGACTATACCTATATTTAGAATACCAATTTAAAAATTGTTTTACATAACAACTTATTTGTGGATGCATAAATCCATACAGGAGTATAAGGAGTATTTCACTTATAATAATTTTAGTAACAACATTCAGTAAGAATTATAACATTGAGTGTCATTAAAGATCATACAGATAATGACAAACATACCTATTATCATTCAACGTGTTGCCCCTGATACTTGAAAGGAAATCAGTTTAGCAATAAACCTTAGATTAATTTCTATAAGAGGGCCACGTTTGTACCCTGATGTTCTGTGCAAAAATATATACAGAACAAAAAAAATCTAATTTCAAGTGTCATAGGGAACCGAAGGCAAAGATAATGCTAGGGGAAAAAAATTGGTCTAGTTTTCCTCCCTAGTTAAGCTGTCACCTTACTATCATGCTAAGCTTTGTTTCCTAATCAGCCATATAAACAAAATTACAAATAAGTTCTCCAAAGGTTTGCAGTGGAGCAGCAATTACCCACATCTTTATTTGCAATTGTGAAGAGACTCCCTGCATAGGGACAGGGAGCCTTAGATGGTCCAAAAGAGTACCCGGAAGGGCAAAGGAATATCAGCATAGAGAATTGCTAATAACAGACGTGTCACCCTGATCAACTCCAGAGGTGTTTCACATCTGATAAGTCTTTCATCGTTGCTCAAATACAGTGATGTTACCTTTCTTCTCTTTGTTAATACTCATCTTCACTGGGAAGCTATACACGTGCCTTGGTGCTTACTGGTTAGTTTATAAATGGATATGGTTGAAAACGCATTTACGATCTGATGGTACTGTTTAATATTCTGATTTATTTTTAATGTCTATCATTAGTTCTCACTGTCCTAATTAAGTGCCTCTGTTTATGATTTCTAAAGTTGTTGTCTCTTAACTAAATAAGTTCAATGTTCAAAAAACCATATATGTTTGGATCCTAATTTTTACTTCATGGGTGGTCACTATTTCAAAGTAAACTGTATAACTAACTTCATTGCTTGTTTCTATAATGTGTTTGTCTGCTACTTTGGAACCCAGGGAATGTTTTAAGCATCTTGGGAAACAGTGTCTTTGACCATCTAGAAAGAGAAATTTACTCATCAACTCTCAAAATGGTACCAATGAATTTTCATGCTTGTGATTGGCTCTCCTGATGCTCTTCATCAGTATGTTTAAAAAGTTATAGATTTTATCAAAGGATATTCTTTCCTTTAGATTTTGGATCACTAAATATTAATTTGTGATGAAATAGTCTTGTATGGAATCTACAAATGTAGACGAACCATTCTGTTAGTGCTTCTCATTCAAGTGTTTCCAACATTTGTTCCTTGTTCATGACAGATGCTTACACGACCTCGGAAGTCACTTATATTTGGACTTACAATGCTTCTGACTCTGTTCAGGTTGCTCCTGATGGCTCTAGGTTAAATCAGTATGATTTGCTGGGCCAGTCAATTGGGAAGGAGACAATTAAATCAAGCACAGGTTAGTAGCATTTTAAAAATAAATCTAATGCCTCCCCCCAGAAATTAGTAGGATAAAATCATTAAAAATGCGTAAGATAATTGAAAACATTAACCCTTGGGATCTATAGATTAAAGACATGTGTTTCTTGGGAGCTTTTTGAGACATTCATAATCTTAGACTACTCCATTACTGAAGCAGGTCTGCAAAAATCCACAAGATCGATATGTGCGTGCAAGATTGAGAAGTCATGTCTTAAAACAAAATGTACTATATACTCAAAAATGTTTGTCTTCTCAAATTAGTCAACTTTAGCATTTATATTCACAGCAGGGATAACATTTTTCCTAGTTTTCTCATTTATGCTTTTCCTATTTTGGATAATTTATGATTTTTCAACTCTTGATTTCTGGGTTATCGCCAGTGGCCTGCATGGAAACCTCTCCGTGGCTGTCCTCAGTAAAGAAAAGGGCACCTGGCAATAATTAAAATCGTGGAAGAGGGAAAAAAAACAAGATAGGTATGAGAATTAGACAAAACTGATTGAAGCAAATTATGGCAGGCACAAAGCAGAGAGAAAGTCAGAATCAGTGATAGAACTGAAAGTGAAAAGCTGGCCTGAGAGAGCAGCATCAATGGTGAGACCAGGCCCCAGTGCTTTGGAGACCCAGGAGGATGGAGTTCACTTAATTACTGCCTCAGCATGAGCGACCTAAGCTAATAAGATAATCCATTAGCAGAGTCTTTAGAACCATGCTGGGGAGTGTGCATGAGCTAAAGAGAAAAATTTACACCGTCTCATGGGGGCATAGCAATGGAAGGTGGCTGATACTGTGTAATTCTTTTTAAGATACTCTTTTTCTAAGGAGGCATTTCTAGTTTTCCTGAAATGTATGTGATCATTTCTTTCTTCTTCCTTTTTTTAAGTCAGGGATTCTTCTTGTAATCCCTTCCATTTCCAAATTGTTCTGAAGGTTGACAATTATGGTTCCTTAAGCTCCTTAAATTCTCCTTCCAGGTGAATACACGGTAATGACAGCTCATTTCCACTTGAAAAGGAAAATTGGGTATTTTGTGATTCAGACCTATCTGCCTTGCATCATGACTGTCATTCTCTCCCAAGTGTCATTCTGGCTGAACAGAGAATCGGTGCCAGCGAGAACTGTGTTTGGTGAGTGAGTGCCTTCAGTATAGCACAGTTTATTTCAGAGTTTCTCTCTCTCGATGCTTGTCACCTCCATGCCCTGCTATGTGTGGTGCAGGAAAAGTTGGTTCTAGGTATTGGATGCTAAGACAGAGTCACAGAATGGTAAACTATGTCAGTACTACACTTTAAACAAGTGCTCAGATTATGCAAATACTCTAGAACTATATTTAGCTGTGGGTTTTTCTATTTGTTATTAGTAGTATCTTCTGTTTAATCATACTACATTTATCATTCTTCTCTATGTTAACAGACGAAGAAGGTTTTGTGTGGATTTTTTGTTTGTTTGGCTTTTTTGGATTTTAATTCAGGGGAGAAGCATACTATATTTAAAGGTTCCTTATAATTTTTTCTTACCTTCCATTTTTTTTTTACCTTCCATTTTTAATGAAGAAAGGTGATGTCGGTTTTACCACTTAGAGAAGAAGGAAAATATTGAGCTAGACTTTCTTTATGTCCATCGGGCACTTGATTTTCTTAGTTAAGAATGGGTGATGGACTTCTTAAAATTTAAACTGGAGGATATCATGATTTTAGGTCTTCAATATTTACTTTGGTTTTACTTTGGTTTATTAAGAAATATAATCTGTGGATTTTAGGTGAGAGACATAGAATGTCATTTATGTAAGTAGTGTACTTGAGACCACCGACTCCTCCTCTTTGTAACAATATTCTACTGTATAACTGAGTCTAGCTTCTGTCTCTGGAGGGTGCACGTCACCAAGCCCACTTAAAACTGATGTTCTTAAAACAATGCAGGAGAACTTGATGCCTTTTATTTCTAACATAGAAAGGGTTGAGCACATTCTATAACAGATTATCTCTGTGTCTTTGTGGGAGTGACTCTCTTATTTATTTATTTATTTATTTATTTATTTATTTATTCTGCTTATTTTTTTAATTTTATTTTTTATTAGATATACTTCTACATATACATTTCAAATGTTATTCCCTTTCCCGGTTTCCTGCCCATAAGCCCCAATCTCCTCCCACTCCACATATAGGTGTTCCCCCCATCCATCCCCCTTAACCCCCCCAACATTCCCCTGCACTGTGGGTCCAACCTTGGCAGGATCAAGGGCTTCCCCTTCCTCTGGTGCCCCAATAAAACTATTCTCTGCTACATAGGCAGTTGGAGCCCTGGGTCAGTCCATGAATCAGTCTTCGGGTAGTGGTTTAGTCCCTGGAAGCTCTGGTTGGTTGGCATTATTGTTTTTTGGGGGTTGCAAGCTCCTTCAACTCTTTCAATCCTTCCTCGAATTCCCCCAAAGGGGGTCCTGTTCTGAGTTTAGTGGTTTGCTGCTAACATTGACCTCAGTTTTGGACGTGCTCTGAATGTGTCTCTCAGGAGAGATCTATATCCGCTCCCTGTCAGCATGCATTTATGAAAGTGTTGTTGAGAATTTGCTTTCAGTACTGTACCAAGAACTGGAAATCAAAACACACAAAATATAGCTCCTGCATTCAGGTGGTTTGATTAGTGGATGTAAGCAGAATAACCGAAGAATAATCACAGTATGGGATGAAGGCTTTATTGCACATACACATCCACATCCACAAAAGTTTATTCTCTTAAATTAAAGTCTATGAATACGATGGTGATTAAATATTTGAGAAATGTCTTAAAACAAGTGGGTATGTGTAGAACAGATATGTCTTTGGCTGAACAAAACAATACCCAAGGAGAATAAAATGTTCAATAACATTGAGGAATGAAGGGACACTGTGTGTGGGTGAGAATTGTTTCAAGATGGACAGTGGAGGTACAGATAGAGGTATTATTCAAGACCTTAGTGAGAAAAGGATTTCAGTTCCTCTTAATAGAATGAACCTCCAGTTACAGAAGAGGCAATCTGGCACATTGTTTTTGGTGTCATAATATTAGGAATAACATCTGAAAAATGCTTGCTATTTAATATATGCTATTTGTTTTATTTTGATACCTACTTGAGTATTATTGATATTTTTAAAACAATACACTATATATCTATACATATATATATTATACACACATACACACACACATATATATATGTATATATGTATATATTCCAATGAATATCAATATACAAGTGTCATGGCTATTGTATACTAGCTTTTTCTTAACTGCTTTTTATTGTTATGTGTGTTGGAGACATAAAATATAAGTTCCATTTTTTGGCAGAATTCATTTGTATTATACAAATTGATATATATGTATATATATATACATATACATATATGTATGTATATGTGCTGTGTGGCAGATTTATAAAATGTTATTTATATTTTTAAAGTTGTCCTCTGTATGATTAATATCATCCTACTTGTAACTTGTAAAAATTGTAAAAGCTGAAATGTAAGAAACAATCAGAGTCCCAGAGCAAAGTAGAGAGATATTTAAGTCCAATGAAATAAAATAATGTGATTAATAAAGAATATACAGGCCATGAAGAGAAAAAGCAGAAACGTTGTTTGGGAAAAGGTCTAGGAGTCTGGATAGATATTTACATAACTACACATGGAAAGATAATTTAAGATATTTAAAGTGATTTTTCTTTATTGCTTTTAGAGAATAATGTTGTCAGTAGCAAAACCAAAATGAACAGAATAGAAAAGTAGAAAATGTGTGTAATTTAGGTTGTATAGATTTAGTTTTTGATGTTACTTGAAATATCTGTGTTCAGTACAATGTGTAAATAGAAGTATATAAAACATAAAACAATGGCAGGTCTAAGCGTGAACATTCTGGCTAAGGCAACAGAATGTATGGATGTAGCATTTACATAGCAGATAAATCAGTTGGGAAAATGTGGGTTAAGAGGAAAGAATCCTTATCAGTAAATGATGAAGTTTAGAAACTTTAAAAAAACTGAATAGAAAACACAGAATAGGGAGGGACTACAATTTCACCCTCTCATAAACAGGTATATATAAAGAGCTAAACATAAATTTTTTTCCTGAGATATAATCTCCCCCGTCACAGTAAAATATTTTTCAGATTTTATGTAACTGCCCTAGAAAGAACTAAACAGACTCAATATGCTCTAAGAATTGGATCGACTTCCAATTTGTGTTAGCCAAATAGGAATGGGTCTTTCTCTGGAATGTGGTTGATATGAAACCTTTTGTCTTACTGACTTATTCTCTATCTCTAGGGCTTTTCTTCCTTCCCTTTCTCATCCTTCTATGGCCCTCCCCATCTCTTTTCTTCCTTCTATTCTTTCTATTTTTTAATGTTTTTAAAAATCATCATTTATTTATTTACTTTTTGGCAGTTTTACTTTTTTGACAGATACAGGCATGGGAGAAAGAGAGAAAGGAGGGAAGATACATGGAATTGGATAGGTACTGAGTTGAGGACGACCTGGAGAGAGTTAGGTAACTGTAGAGAATGTTATCAAAATATATTATATGAGAAAAACAAATCTTAAAGAAAGAAAAGTGCAAGCAAAAAGATAATGGGGAAGCAATTACATTTTAAAATGTATATGGATTTATATAGAAAATTTTTGAAAATAAAATTTAAATTAAGATTTATTCCCAGAATCAATTTTGGTTTAAAAGTATTCACATGTTTATTTAATGTTGGTCATCTTTTCTTTGTAAAAATATTGCATGCTATTATTAATTCTTTTTTGCTATAAACAATTGACATTGTTTACATGAAGTGATTTATAAGTTGGTTATTTTCCAAACACAGATTTGTCCAATATTTTTTACATAGTATGTGAAAATTCGATTATATATAGTCTAGCAGTGCACTGGTAATGTCGCTTGACATTGAGCTACAGAGTTCAAAAAGGAGCAGTGTATATAAAATATATGGTATATATACACATATTCATATATATGTATATATATACATACACATACACACACACACATATATACATATACATATATATACATATATATATATATATATATGTATATATATATATATATATGAACTTTTGACACCAATCAGATATCATTATATTTATGCTTATTTTGGGCATGTCTCAATCATCATATCAAAGTAGGTGCACATTGTTACTGATATAGAGCTTGGAATATGTGTTCTACATGATCATGATGAATGTATACCAAAGAAATGGGATGTATTAGCATAATTTACAACAATGGAAAGTTCCTCGACATTAAAATCACTGTATATTTACACATAATCAGAGCAAGAATGTATTCTCTTCTAATCATCAGTAGATATTCTGAGTGCAACAAATGAAATAAAACCACATTAACTATTCATAAATAAAATTGTAAAGAAGATACTTATTTATAAAATGAAGATATGTTAAAAATAGCTAAGAAAACATTTCATAAATGGAAACAAAATGAGCAAAGAAATGGGTGAGGATACAGAAACTGATAAGAAATATTCAAAATGGATGTGATAAACTGCACACTGGGAAGATAAAAATTGAAGGAATTGCTATCAAGTATACATGAATATTATACAGGATATCTGAAATTTAGAGTTACAACTCACTTTTCAATATATGTGAAGTGAATGATATCATTCCAAGTACCTTCTTCCAAGTATACCAATGACATGGTAATTAAAAAATAACAATTAAATTGGAAATATAGGGGAATGAACAAATACTCAAAGAACCAGCTATCCAAATAGTAAGCCACTTAGGAAATCAGACTATGTATGGGGGAAATAGCATGCAAAAACAGCGTGATGAGGCTTAATTATCATTATAGAATTCAGTAAAAGCAATGCTCAGAGGAAAATTCATAGTAATTAATGTCTATATTAACAAGGAAAAAGACTCCAATAATTAAATTATATACATTACCATGTAAGAGCAGAAGAGAAAAACAGCCAAATGAAATGCATATAAAGAGAAGTAGATAAGAGTAGAGAAGAAATAAAAATAGAAAACATAAAAGAAATAGTTTGTCACCATAATCAAAGCTCATTCCTTTGAAATATTGGCAAGCTAGCAGACAAAGAAAGAAAAGACCAGAAGCTTAAAATCAATGGATGTTACTCTCAACTTTACAGACTGTAAACAGAGCAGAGGTAAACGACATGACAGGGCCACATCAACAAGTTATGTAATGTTGATGGCATGGCTATCTGGGCGAGAAAAAAAACTAACTGAAAAAAACAATCTCAGAAGAGTAAAAATAAGGAAATAACTGGAAGTACTCAGTTCAGGAAGTAACTGGGCACTTCAAACAGAGAAAATTCCCATACCAAATGGATCCAGTGGTGAATTCAATCAAGCTTTCATAGATTTAGCATCAACCATCTTCACGAATGAACAAATTCAACACTGAATCTGAATACCAGCTATTTCTCAGAATTGAGATGCACAGATTTTTTTCTCAGATATATATTTCCCATTATGAAAATTACTAATTAAAAGCAAAAACACGATGTTGCCAGAAATAATGGAAATAGTTGTAATGACTCCAAAAGTTCGGATGTGTAACTTTCAAAGAAAGAATATTGGAGAATATTGATAATAATGATATAGTAATGAAGAAGAGAACAAGGCGATACAAGAGACACACTGTAGAGTTTTAGTGTAAATATGAGATATGTTGTCTAAAACACATTACAGCTCATTTGTTCAGTACAGATTATAAGGAAAATATTTTACTAATGTCTACACAAGGTTTTCGTAGCATAAAAATAAACTTGTATATTTTATAAGAAACCTGTAAAAATACCTATTTAAATAGAAGTGCAATGAATATATCAATACATATTTAAGTCCAAATTAGCAAAGGATGTTAGTGTTAAGCTGCCAATATAAAAATATACTATAAAATGACTACAGAAGCATGTATGTGTATACATACATATGTAAACACATATACACTTAAATAAAAGAAGTCTCTATAGAATGCCACCTAATGTTGCCCTCTGGCCTCCACACACATATACACATATCCATCCACACCTGCACGAATATTTTTGCCAGCACATACATATACAAATGCATGAGAAACAGGCACAAAGGCGAGAGAGAGAGAGAGAGAGAGAGAGAGAGAGAGAGAGAGAGAACAAAATGTACATGATTTGAAATATATATGTATAGATATAAGGACTGAAAGTATTCTTGCAAATAGATACTGTTTAATGGTAAAACATTCTTGGCAAAAATTCTAAAAGTTATTGTTTGTTTTCAAAATAACTCTTTATATACATACATATATATATATTTATATATGCTGCATTGAATTTTTTAACACATTGTACTGTGTACCCCACCCTTCTTTCATGGTTTCCTGCTGGCTTGTATGGTGTAACTCATCTGAGTGATGAGAAGCAGTTACCATAAACCATGTTCCTAGAGTTTCAACCCGTTTTAAACATTTTACTCTAAATCTAGGGAGGTTTATACAATTTCTTCTTTTTAAAATACATCCCTAAACAAAATAAAATAATGTAAAAAAAGCCATCTCATGGGAATCCTACAAGACAAACCTACAAAGAGAAAAGAGGGCCAAGAGAAGACACTAGAATCAGAGACCCATTCATTCAAACACTCAGGAGTCCTATGAAAAATTAACTGAAAGCTCTCTCTCTCTCTCTCTCTCTCTCTCTCTCTATATATATATATATATATATATATATATATATATATATATATATATATATAATGCTTTCCCATGTAGGTCCAATGCTTGCTAGTTCAGTCTCTATGGGGTCATACGAGCTCTGATCAGTTGATTTGTATGGCCTTGTCCTCTTGGTATCTTCCACTCCTTTGCTGTTTCACCCTTTCCATCTCTACTCCTGTGGATTTTCCTTAGCCCTAAGGGGAGGGATTTGACAGAGACATTATATGTAGACTGCATATCCAACAACTCTCTCTTTATGTGTCTTATTGTCATTCTTTGTATTTGTTCCCATCTACTGCTCGAGGAAACTTCTCTGTGAAGGCTGAATAATGTACTGATTTATAAGCACAGTAGAATATCATTTGGAGCAATTTTTACTGTTACCTTTCTTTAACCAGTAGTACTTGGTTTTATCCCAGGTCTCTGGTCTATCTGGTCTCTGGTTCTCGGTCACCCAAGCAGTGTTGTGTATGGGTTCCATCTCGTGGAGAGGGCCTTAAGTCCAATTAGACATAGGTTAGTTACTCCCCCAAGAACTGTGCCACCATTGCTCACCAAGCATTCTTTGAAGGCAGGGCATATTGTAAATCCAAGCTATTGAAGGTGGGTAGATGTTAGAAATTCTTCTTATAGATTATGTGTTATATTATTTTGGGTTAATTGCATATTATATTATTTCTCAGTATGTTTTATCAAAGCTAAAACATGGTTGGTAAAGATTGTAAAGTGATGAGAAATACTTAGTTTTTAGATACAGAGTAACTTGCTTAGGCCTTTCCCTCTTGTTATTGCTGAGTGACTTCCAACAGGGTTCTCAGATCCTCTGTACCTTCGTTTTTTTCCACCCATAAAACTGTACATGTACTAATCTTGTCCTCATAGATGAGCCTAGGAGAATCGCATTATACAACACACTCATATACATGCCTTTAGGGAACACTGACCATCGTTGTGGCACAGGATAAATGCTGTGTAAACATCTGCAATGATTGTTATCTGGATTCAGACACGGCTTTCTTCTTTATTTCAAGACATGTGTAAAGGGTAGGCAGCCCATTTGAAGCAGAGTAACAGTACTCACTTTCGTGAGACAGAGTCTTTGAAGAATCATAAACTCTGGAGATCTAGCAACAATAGATGTGGGCTAGTTCTTTGACATCAGATCACCAGAGGGTGGGTTTTTGAAGAGAGTGCTCTAATCCTTGACAGTTTTTATTTGTGTGGACTCCAAACCGTGTATATTCAGGTTTAGAGTGGTAGGACAATTCAAGTCAATTCAAGTAGCAAAATTCACTTCTATGCAAGTAATGAAATTCAATTTCTAGAGGGGAATTTGATTCAACTCAATTGTTGGCCCCTGTTTACTTCATTCTTTTCTTAGGCACATGGATGGAATTAGAAAATATCCTGAATGAGTTAACGCAGTCACAAAAGAACACACATGGTATATACTCACTGATAAGTGAATGTTAGTCCAAAAGCTTGGAATACCCAGGATACAATCCACAGACCACATGAAGCTCATGAAGAAGGAAGACCAAAGTGTGGATGCTTCAGTCCTTCTTAGAAGAGGGGAACAAAATACTCAAGGGAAGAAATATGGAGACAGAGTGTGTACCAGAAACTGAAGGAAAGGCCACCTAGAGACTGCCACACCCATAACCAGCACATATATAGATTCTTACAGATACCAAGAAGTATCTTGCTGACAGGAGCCTGATATAGCTGTCTTCTGAGAGGGTCTACCAGAGCCTGACAAATACAGAGGCAGATGCTCACAGACTGAGCATGGAGACTCCAAAGGAGGAATTAAAGAAAGGACTGGAGGAGCTGAAGGGGTGAGCAACAATATCAATCAACCAGACTTGCCAGAGCTCCCAGGGACAAAACCACCAACCACAGAGTACACATGAAATGACCCAGGACTCTAAACTGCATATGTAACAGAGGATGGCCTTGTCTGGTATCAATTGGAGGAGAGGCCCTTGGTCCTAGGAAGACTTGATGCCCCAGTGTAGGAGAATGCTAGTGCAGGGAGGTGGGGAAGAGCGGATTTATGGGTGGGGAAGCACCCGCATAGAAGCAGGGAGAGGGAGGATGAGATAGGGGATTTCTGGAGGGGAAACTTGGAAAGGAGGGGAAACTGGAAAAGGGAATAACATTTGAATTATAAATAAATAAAATATCCAATTAAAAAAAGAGAAATGTATGCCATCTAAAAACACCACCACTGAATCTTGATTTTGCCTTGGCTTTTAGCTTGAATAAAAACAATGCAAAAGCTAAACGTGGACCCAGCTGTAATCTCACAGGGTCACTGCCCTCAGCTACTTTGCAGGAATCATCTGCTACCTATGTTC
This sequence comes from Rattus norvegicus, assembly GCF_021556685.1. Taxonomy (NCBI): domain Eukaryota; kingdom Metazoa; phylum Chordata; class Mammalia; order Rodentia; family Muridae; genus Rattus; species Rattus norvegicus. The sequence continues at coordinate 37,560,448 of NC_141547.1, forward strand.
CTGAGTGGCAAACCCTCTTATCTATACGCTGGAATGCATCCTTCTCACCTGCTTAAGAATACCATTGACCTAATCCTCCATCTCTAATATCATCAATGCCTTCAATATTTAGTCATCACTAATAGAAAAAAAGTAGTGCAAAGTTAAAAATATCTTCTTTACTATGGAATTTGTGTGTTGAAAATATACCCATTTGCATGTAACCTATAAAGACATCCAGGGTCCAGGCTTCTATACCAGCTGTCAGAAACATAATCACACGAGGCACATGATCTGAACACCAGTAGAAGTAAAAGAGCTCACTATCATAACTTGTGAGAAACCATATGTATGCTGAAAGCTTTTTTTTGAAGTTAATTAAACAAGGAAGGAAAAACACACACATACACACACAAACACACACACACAAACACACACATATTTCTTCACAATACATATACATATATGTGTATATTTATCACTTAATGATATAAGCAATACTATTTAGGACTGATTGTACTGTGAACAGAATATGCTAGTTAAGAAAACCCTTTTAATTTCTGTATACTCTAGGCTTGTTTCTCTGTAAATGGAAACGCAAGCTGTTTATTAGGGAAAGGCTAGAAGGATGCATGAAATAACAAATGCAAGAGCAATATAGATTTTCTATATCAGTAAATCTACACACTGTGTAAAGGACTATGGGCCGTGAAAGATGGTGATGGGTAGTAATAGTTAGCTAGGCAAAATAAACTCATAGATATTAATTACACTGGGTGTATGCAAATATGTTTTCATTGATTAATTTATTCAGTTTACATCTCAAACACACCTCCTCCTCTCATCCCTGTGCCACCCATCCATGCCACTTACCCCTTTCTCTTCTAATGAGAAGGGGAGGCCCCCACCACATCTACCTGCCCTGGTGAATCAAGTTGCAACAGAACTAAGCACATCCTCCCACACTGAGGTCAGGTAGGGCAGCCCAGCGAGGAGAAAGAGATCCAAATGCAAGAAACAGAGTACAAGTCAAAGACAGCCCCAGCTCCTCTCCAACTGTTAGGGGACCCATATGAAGGCCAAGCTGAATATTTGCTATATACGTGTAGGGGGCCCAGGCCAATCCATGCATGCTCTTTGGTTGTTGGCTTGATCTTGTGTGCTAATATTTTTATCAAGGGGAAAACAAGATTTCTCTTAAATGTAGAGGGACTCATATTTTTGCATAAATCACTTTTGGCTAAATCAAGGTGAAGAGTAAATTTCCACTGTAAACTTAGAGTTTTATTTACTGGAGACTCAAAACTATATTTCTCACCCTACCGAGCTTGTTTCCTGGCTAGTACCCATGGACATATTATTTTGAAGTCTGTGGATGAGGGCAGGCAGTGATAGGAAATAACACTGTAGAAGCTCAAGGCAAAAAAAAAGAGAGGAGAGGAAAAGAGAGGAGAGGAGAGAGAGAGGAGAGAGAGAGAAGAGAGAGAGAGAGAGAGAGAGAGAGAGAGAGAGAGAGAGAGAGAGAGAGAGAGAGAGGTGAATGGGTGGGCTGGTAGCCAGCAAGGAGACAGTTATATGAGTAAAGACTTCAGTCTGTGTAGCTGAAGGATTGGAGCAGTCTTATCAGGAAAACGATAATTTTCACTAAAATTCACAAGAAGAAGCTGTTAGAGGAAGTAAATGTGTGGATGGTGGCAGGGTATGAAAATAATGAATACGAAGACTGTACATGGCAGAGATAATTTAAGAGTTTATTCCCAATCTCCCTTTTCCAAGAGGCGCCGGCTGCGGAGTGCTAACAGGAGGCATACCTGGCATCTCAGAATTGACTTTGGCACAAGGCAGCACATGCTAATCAGATGCAAGCTGCCAGCCCACCAGCCGCCTTTCTCCCTGCTGCTGCCACAGTATCATCCCAGCCATCCCACTGCCAATTAGGAAAGTGAGTGAAGCAAAATACAGTAATAAGCCATGGCAAGAAAAATTAGAGAGAGCCTCTCCAGTTCTAGTTTGGGCTGAGATGATTTGCTGGGAATATAGTTGGACTGCCTAAGTTTTTTTTCAGTATTAATGAATTACTATCATCTTTCTGTAAGGGTATAAGAAGGTAATTAAAAGTAAATGCTGTTGTTTACTTGGTCAACTTCGCACTAATACTGAGACTTTGATGAGGCCTTGTAAATTTTAACACAACATAGTCATAATTGTTGAAGGCACTCTTTTTTGTAGCTCATAAATAATACTGAAAACAGCACTATTTAATGCTACTTATACTATATGCTGAGTTGAGTATATGAAAATGATTTGTTGTTAGTTATGAAACAATTTCTTAGTTAAAATAATAAACATTGTTTTCCTATTTGCTTACAAAAGAACTGACCCATGTAACAGTTCTGAGGCCCTATAACTTCTATAAGCATAACACCCTATTATCTAATATCAGGTCAATACATAAACAGCAAATATACACATGTGTATGTTTCTGTCTGTGTGTGTGTGTGTGCACGCATGTGTATGTATGTGTGTGTGCGTGTGTGTGTGTGCATGTACATGTGTATGTGTGTGTGTGTGCATGTGCATGTGTATGTGTGTGTGTGTGTGTGCATGTGCATCTGTATGTGTGTGTGTGTGCGTGTGTGTGTGCATGTGCGTGTGTATGTGTGTGTGTATGTGTATTTCTTTTGAGAATTGTGTTTACCGTGAGTATGTCAGAATTTGCATCCAACACTAAGAACTATACTCTCATCTTCACAGTTAGCTGTCAAAAGATGAATTGGAAGGAGTTTTGTGTGCTTTGAACTATAGATGAATTTTATTATTAGTGGAATAGGACTGATATAGTAATATAAACTTTCACATTCTCATCTGTCCTGTCCTGTTACATTTTGAAGCAAAATTATCCTGATTAAGCCATTTCTGAGTATATAACTATTCAGAGTTGCACCATGCTAACACTTATAAACTCAGTATAAACTGAGCATAATTTGATTGTTGTATTAACCATGCTCTCAAAATGTTTGTACAATACATTTTGTCTTGCAAGTCATCTATGAAATCTTTATGGTATTGTAGATTTTATGAGGAAGACAGTGGGTATCTAAGATTTTTTCATTGTCATTTTATTTGTTTTGCTGATTCCGACTTTATTGTGTAGAGCAGCTAAGGCATGAAGGACGTCATCTCCTGCTCAGGCCTCCAAAATAATAATATCTTACTGGTGTACCCTTTGGTTTTAAGTTGACTTAGATTTTGATGGGTATCTTTGTTTACAATTCCTATACTTTGAAATTATAATGTAGAGAACAATAGCTTCTCTAGTTTGATTCTTCCCCTACTTTATAGGCGTATGAGTGTACATTTTCAGATTTTAATTCTAAAAATTATACAAGCTACTAGTTATGTTCACTGTCAGTTCAAAGAAATAGTTTCTAATTGGATTAATTTTTGATGGAACTTTTTTCTAATACATTATTCATCATAAATAACAGAATATTTCCCCAGCTAAATCACCTTAGGGAGCTACAAAAGCCTCCCAAATGATTAACATTTCACCATTCAACCTGCATTTTGTGGCAATGCAATTTACAGGAATGGGAGGAAAATGGATTTGATAACAGTAGGGAGTTTGTACAGAGAAGGACTTTCTTTGGTCTGATGTTCTTTTATTGTCTTATTGTCATAGTGCCAACCATATTATTTTATCTTAAATGCAACAAATCACAATATTACTGTGAAATATAGCAGTAGTCACACCAGGTTTGCCTGTATTAGATAAAGGAAAACAGATGTCTCAGGCATCTGCTTCTGACTATTTCTACATCCAGCTTTACCTTAATGAAGACAATTCTGAACAACCATCATTTCAGAGATCTCGAGATTGGCTATGAGCCATGCTAAAATTTGGAAATTACACTCTCCATAAGGTGCACTAGAAGTTGACAGTTTACGTTTGCAAGAGCTTTGTCTTAAGCACTGATGGCATTGAAAGGTCCAAATCGTTATCAAATTATGCCTAATTAAAGAGCTGAGTCATGTCCTTTGAGACATCTGAGAACAGAGTAGTTCAGTCACGAATGTCAAGGGTTTAATTAATCCAGGGTTACAGATTTATTTTGAAAAGATTCTCAGCTTCGTGGAGACAGTGAAAGAATGGAGAAGAAACTGTTCCCCACCCCCACTCTCCTTTCTAATGACCCGTGCTAATTCTTAACCCAAGTGGGGCGTGAAGAGCTGAAAAATCAAACGATTGAGTCATTTTGAATCCATTTATGGAGTTCAGTGTTCTTTGGTGTTTCTCAGTCTACCACTAGATGGGACTCTTACGTCCTTGCTTTCCGTTCTCAGCATCTTTATCCACTGTTTATCTAGGGGGCCTAAGAAGCACAGTAAACAAACAAAGAAGCTACAGAAATCTGCACTAGACAGATTCTACGTGGTTTATTCGTGTTTGCTGTTAGGTCTATACAATGCAGATTTTAGTCACCGTTGTAGAGGGAATGTGAATGAGGTACAGTGTGAGAGAAGGAAGATGGCAGGAGCGTTGTATAGTTGTTCAGGAAGTGCAAATGGCAGACCTATATGCCTGCACCACTTAGCCCAACAATCCAAGAAGACGTCAGTTCCATTTTCAGCTGAAGAGGTTCACTGTGGAGTGCTGTGCTGTGCAAAAGCCACCGTCTTACGTAACTTAAAATGATGTTTATATTTTGATGCAATTAAACCTCTGTGCCACTCTCCAGAAGTGGTTCGAAGATTTTAAAAGTCCCATTCAGCTTTAAAACTCAGTTTTTCTAAGCATACCCAAATCCCAAGCAATTACAACTGTTCCAACAATTCTAGGTCCTTAACATAAAAGAGAGACCTTACAGCCTTCACCAGTAAAATGCACTGCTGGAAAATGATATGAATCTAAAACTAATATCGAAAGAAATCAGCTTTTTAAATTTGTGGCAAAGAATTGTGGAGCTTCAAGTCAGGCTCTCTGAATTTTGTCTTACATTGACTCCTTGATAATGCTGTGATTTTAAATAAGATAGTAAATCTCACTTCATTTAAATTTTCTTGTTTATAATTATAATAGCTGCATCCGTTAAAGCATTGAAGATAAACTTAGAGGAGTGTTGATGTCACATTAACAAATGAAAACGAGCACAAAAATACTTCCTTGATTCATTTGACCAAAACCTTTGAATTTTCCCATGTGCCTTCCATCTCTCTGTGGTTCCTGAACTGTCCATTAACTCTCATCTCTGTCTTTACCTCTATTTCTACCCCTACCTCATTCCTCCCTACCCCCCCCAACCCGTCTGATTAACAGTGAATTCTGGGTAAAGCAATAGACATTGTATTTACAGATTTCTACATCTCTATGCACAAAAGTAGGCACATTGCATATTATATTTATTCAATCTAAAGAAATTATGCTTGCCAGGAACTATGATGGGTTTTTTCAGAAGTAATGGTAAGCAAAACTGTGATGCCTGTCCTTAAGAGAGTTAGTGTTCTATTTGAGGTGAGGACAGATAAAAATACCCAGCACATTTGGTTAACTTTGCTATGTTAATATGAAAAATACTTCTGACAATACCAAATACTTGAGTACCACCCCCACCCTTGATCAGGTGTCTTGAGACTCTGCCAACATCTGAGTTCTACAATCACCATGGATCTCTGTGTGTATGAATGGACTTTCAGTCTCAAATATACTGTGAATTAATTTCACTCTGTCTTGAAAAATCTTTTGGTGTCTTAAATTTAAGTGTTACTACATGCTTTGATTTTAAATTGACTTAAATAATATATCTGTATGGGCTTATTAGTACTTTCAATCTTACTATAATTATGTTAAAGGTTTCATTAAAGCATTAAAATAATTTTATGGTCCATAGTTTTTTTTTTTTTTTTTTTTACAAACTGTAGTTCAGGCTTGGGGCTTAGAGTGAAGATGAAGCAAGTTTAATAATTAAACCAGAAGCATAATTATTAAACACTTTGATTTTTTGAATTTTCTGTTTTGGATAATTATTTGAAAATAGCAGAGGAAAAGTTATCATATATCAATCTTCTAATGGGTTATAATTAATTGACATCCATTTCTACATGTTTTCACAGGCTGTTTCTTAAAAGTAAGATAGCAGCATACAGTGGCTTAGTAGAATTTCTGAATTTCTTACTTAAAATTTCAGGCCATGATGGGATATTTGTGAGTTGTCTTTATCATAACTTACATTCTGCTAATCTTTAATTCTCAAAGGTTGCCTATATAATATCAGTGTATTCTGTTAGCAAGCATTTATGCAGCTTTTCTGATTGCAAATCAGCCACAAACAAAATAAAATCGCCCAGAAGGGAATGATAGGCATCTGACTAATAATAGGGTCTTATTTTTCAAATCAAGTGCTAATGTTTTGAGGCTGAACACTTCATATTTCAGTGCTGACACGAGCAGAGTTTGCAATCTGTCTCTCCTATCCTCACAAACCAAAGCTGAACAACATGAAAACTAAGGTGTCGCATTGCATTCACGGTGAACTATGATGACAGCCCAAGTGCCATCCCAAATTGTGAGGAGGCACGCAAACTCAGAGTGACACAGCCAAGAGCTCTTACCTGGAAGAGAAGCTGTGGGAGCCATATGCTGGTTGGAACATTGTCATAGTAATTTTGATGAATTGCTTGGGACTGAATCTGTATCACTGTGGCAATGAGACATTTATCAAGCTACAGTGTTCCTGGAGCATCACACGTTCATGGACTCTAACTAATTACCATTACTAGATACTAAAAAATAAGAAGACGTGAGAATTATAGCCAGGGTCACTGCAACTAATAAGTCTGATCTTTTCCTGGACCCTTCTTCAGATCAAAACATTCAGAAAGACAGACTAGAGCTCTCCCCCATGATAGGAATGAAGCTTTCTCTATCCGGCCCATCTAGCTCTTCTAATTTGAACCAAAAAGGGTGATAATTCATAGTCTGTCCATCCTGAATTCTTAGAAATGCGTTGAGTGCTGTAGCAAGTTGAGCAGCTATGGCAATGGGGAAACATTTGTGAGTGTTTGTTGTAACCTGGGACATAAGGTCACTAGCAGAGAGATGCAATCATTTACAGCCCTCCCTCAGCTGCTAATCACAGCATCTCTGGACTCTAACAATCTATAAGAGAGCTAAATAGAACATTCTAGAACTCATGGCAGGTGGCACTCGTATCTACAGCAAGCATTATTAACCCAATACAGCAAACATTAAATTAAAGTAGGACAATGAACATAATTCCTACACTACAAGTCCACCTATGTTCCCTTTCCCAACTCAGTAATGTTAGTAACAATAAAATTGCATGACATGACAGAAGGTAAAATAAAAATAGGTAAAGTGGCAAAGCCAACACTATACCATGATTTTATTTGTTGGTATTGCTGGATGGGAAACAAAGTGTTTGGTAAGCCATCAATATTTAATGGATCTGCTGGTAAGCATGAAGGACAAGAAAGATCTGAGTAACACAGGCAGAGGGATGTAACTAAGGAATAGTCAAAAGGAAACACAGATTTTACTGTGTACATGCATGAATTCCCCAGAACAGAGTGAAATTATAAAGGAAACCATAGAAGTTAAAACACAGCATGGAAACACAGATTCAAGGAAGAGGCTCAGCCGTCAGCTGAGTAAGAAAAGGAGGACTGATGAGTTTCCAGGTATGCATCACTGTGAAGTTAAAGTGTAATTCAAACAGACAACTAAACACTAGTGGAAGAGCTGCTACGACTTCATCATGTCTTAAATATTCATAGTTGGAAAATAAGGAAAGAAGGAAGTAGGAGTATAAAATAAATGTTTGAGATAATAATGGCTGAAAACGTAGGAATACTAATTATAGACTGAACCACAGAAATAAAAGAAAGCCCAAGAACAGAAATAAGTATAAATGCTTGAAGAACATGCAGAAAGCCGAGTGTGGTGATATACATGTGAGAGCCCAGGCCCCACCAGTTGGTGATCTCGTTGACTCACAGCAAATTTGAACCAGTTTTGTCTATAACGTAAGTTCTGGACCAGTCAAAACTACATAGAACATGTACCTTTTAAAAAATATCTATGCGAATGGTTGGAACTGGAAAATATCATCCTGAGTGAGGTAACCCAATCACAGAAAAACACACATGGTATGCACTCATTGATAAGTGGCTATTAGCCCAAATGCTTGAATTACCCTAGATGCCTAGAACACATAAAACTCAAGACGGATGATCAAAATGTGAATGCTTCACTCCTTCTTTAAAAGGGGAACAGGAATACCCTTGGCAGGGAATAGAGAGGCAAAGATTAAAACAGACACAGAAGGAACACCCATTCAGAGCCTGCCTCACATGTGGCCCATACATATACAGCCGTCCAATTAGACAAGATGGATGAAGCAAAGAAATGCAGGCCGACAGGAGCCAGATGTAGATCTCTCCTGAGAGACACAGCAAGAATACAGCAAATACAGAGGCGAATGCCAGCAGCAAACCACTGAACTGAGAATAGGACCCCCGTTGAAGGAATCAGAGAAAGAACTGGAAGAGCTTGAAGGGGCTCGAGACGCCATATGTACAACAATGCCAAGCAACCAGAGCTTCCAGGGACTAAGCCACTACCCAAAGACTATACATGGACTGACCCTGGACTCTGACCTCATAGGTAGCAATGAATATCCTAGTAAGAGCACCAGTGGAAGGGAAAGTCCTGGGTCCTGCTAAGACTGAACCCCCAGTGAACTAGATTGTTGGGGGGAGGGTGGCAATGGGGAGAGGATGGGGAGGGGAACACCCATAAAGAAGGGGAGGGGGAGGGATTAAGGGGATGTTTGCCCGGAAACCAGGAAAGGGAATAACACTCGAAATGTATATAAGAAATACTCAAGTTAAAAAAAATCTATACAATAAACTAAACACATTTATAAAAGCTTGGGTGTGGTTGAAGAAGGAAAATGAAAACAGATGTGAAAACTATCACCTCAGCTCTAGGTAAAGTATCTGAAGTAATCTTTAAATCAGGCTCTGATGTTATGGCCTTGCTTGAAATCCTCAGTTTCTATTTTCTTGCTTGTATCCTTTGTGCAATTCCCCTGAAGGCCTGGATTTTGTATCCTTCAGTCTTGTACATGTTATCTACTAATTCAGTTGTGGTCTTCTTGATATCACATTTCTCCTTACTGCCTGTTTTGCTATGTTAGATTTTCCCAACCTACTTCTCTACACAGAGTGACCTATTATGGGTTGTCAAGCAGCTTCCCCAATTATATGTAGGACACATTTGTGTTCTTACATTTTAATATCTCTTGGAGAGCTCTGGTTTTTTCTTTTTTCTTTTTTTTTTTATTAACTTGAGTATTTCTTATATACATTTCGAATGTTATTCCCTTTCCCGGTTTCCGGGCAAACATCCCCCTCCCCCCTCCCCTTCCTTATGGGTGTTCCCCTCCCAACCCTCCCCCCCTTGCCGCCCTCCCCCCATAGACTAGTTCACTGGGGGTTCAGTCTTAGCAGGACCCAGGGCTTCCCCTTCCACTGGTGCTCTTACTAGGATATTCATTGCTACATATGGGGTCAGAGTCCAGGGTCAGTCCATGTATAGTCTTTAGGTAGTGGCTTAGTCCCTGGAAGCTCTGGTTGCTTGGCATTGTTGTACTTTTGGGGTCTCGAGCCCCTTCAAGCTCTTCCAGTTCTTTCTCTGATTCCTTCAACAGGGGACCTATTCTCAGTTCAGTGGTTTGCTGCTGGCATTCGCCTCTGTATTTGCTGTATTCTACCATGTCCAAAATGTGGGGATTATTTCAGGAAAGAAGTGATAGGTTTCTTGGTATTATGCTAATAAATACATGTTTTTCCATTCTAGATCATTAGGGAGCCATTTAAATAAATATTCATGTATTCTATAACTTTGTAGTACATTTCTACATTCCACTAGGTGCCCCCTTTCTTTTTCATTTTTGGAAAGAGGCAGATGGCATGCAGTTTACTGGGGAATAGGCTTGTGCAAACGAGTGCAAACTATGCAGGAAAGGTGATGACAGGGATGACAGGTCACACAAGATCTCAAGGAAAAGAATCCAAGGGAAGCATGCATACCATGGCTACTACAGAGACCAAGAGCCTTTGCTCTTTATTAACTTGTGTGCTCACAAGTACCTGTGAAAAGTAGAATTCGGTAATTATCAATAACAATTCATTACATGAAGGAATATGAGTTATCAAATTATAAACGAGGGAAATGTGCACAAGAGGAAAAAGTACAATTTCAGAAAAAAAGTATGTGCATTTACTCACACCAACAAAACCTTTATGCCTCCGCCCTTGAATCTGAAAATCTGAAATGGGTGTCATTTAGGTTGTAGGCACTGTCACTGAAAAAAGACCTATAAGAAGTAAAGTATTCGACTCTGGAAATGAGTTTTGGATCTAATAAATCTGTGATCTACTCATGTAAGGCAGAAAAATAATACGTCACCCTGCAGTCATATTATGATTGTATAAGCTGTAAATAGAACCTTATAGGGCATAATTGTATCTGTGTTCTCACAAAGTATAAATTAGGAAAATATAATATAATCGAACTTTACAATAATGATAAATGTGTAAATTGCCTGTAAGACAGAGAAGACTCAATGTTTCCTTGGACAGGTGTAGAGGAGCTGTGAGTTATAATTGTAACCTTTCTCCAAGTGATGGTAATGAGTTCTAAACGTTATTATGCTATGTTACAATTGTAACTTTCTCAGTGGTAGTAGAAAAATATCAAAAACATTGCTGTATTTGGGTAAGAGTTGAGTATTGTTTTGTTCACTGTAATGATTAAAGACAGAAACAAAATATTTTTATCAGATTCTTGTTTCTGCGATTTCTAGCAGTAGCCAGCAGGTGGTATCAAACAATTTTACATTTCTTCTAATGCCTCTTTCTGTCTCTGTCTCTTTGTCTACCTTCTCTTTCCCTTCCTGTCTCTGTCTTCCTTTCTCTTGGTATCTCTGTGTCTATGTCTGTATCTCTGTCTCTCTGTCTCTGTCTCTGTCTCTGTCTCTCTCTCTGTCTCTCTCTCTCTCTCTCTCTCTCTCTCTCTCTCTCACACACACACACACACACACACACACACACACACACACGCAATACACACACCCCGCAGCTCTTTGTTATTTAATTTATTGAATCCACCTAGAGGCTCTTACTCTTTTTTATATGTAGATATATCTTTTGAAAATAGAAGACTTAGCTCACACTCTGTTAATTCATTTGGTCTCAATAACAACATATTAGAAAGCACAATTTAAAAACCCTGATTTTAACTAATTTAAAAATAAACAGATTATAACAAAAGAAGCAGTGAAGAAAATCTCCCAAAGTCACAGGTTACGACTCAGACATCTGGCAGTGGTGACTAGTCCTTGAATGGTGTTGAAACCACTCTCTCTGATTTGACTTCATTCAACATATATTTCATCCCAGCACTTAGGATTGCCCTGTTTCGAGGCCATTTATTCAAATACAGGAGTTGGAATACCAATTAAATTTAACATGTTCCTATGACTATGTATACTATTACATAGAAACGAAACCAGGATATACGAGAGATAGAGATTAGATGTGGTCTTTGCCACCAGCTTAACTCACCTACTCACATATATGCAGATATTTTCAACGATGAAGCACTTTAAGGTACTTGCCTTCATGCTTTACTGAGAAACATCTAGTTCTTCCAGAGAGAGAACTAGATGTGCTTTGCACAGGTCACACCAAGGTGAGAAGGAGGAACACTGAAGAGATGTTATGGGAACACTCATTTACTGAGGGCATGATGAGCTGGCAGGTTGACATTGTTGGAAGACACTGCAAAGTTTTTGAGCTTTCCAGATTAGTGCATCGCTTCTTAATGTTCAGTTCTTTCTGTTTACATTGTAATGAGAACCATCTGGGTTGAACCATTAGACAGAAAAGCTAGCATATGAAAATCTTATCCTTCTCGTGAAAGGGTAAATGGGAGAGTTGAGGGGAGGGCAGGGGGAAGGCACTTTGCAGATGAGATGAACACTGTTGTTGTCAAATTCAAAAACCTTCTGAAAGCAAATGATAGGTGCATAGGGGAAATGGTTGAATATGGTTCAAAGCTAATGTGTGCACAGAAGATTCATATTGAATCAACTGTCACAGGGTATTCACTTCAGTGAATGGACCTGACAAGAGCTTTAGCTATGAGTACAAGTTCTGAAAGAAAATTAAACTTATGAGCCTTGGTCATTGGTACTTAAATGATACTTAATTTGTAAAAGATTAATGAAAATATGATTACATCATTTTTCACCTGCCTTTCCTCCTGCCTTCACTCTCATGTCCTCTTCTTCCAAACACTGTCAGACAACCCACAAAACTTCCTCACAGTTTAATAGTCCCTTTTATTTAATTATTGTACTTGCGTGTGTGTGTGTGTGTGTGTGTGTGTGTGTGTGTGTGTGTGTGAATATAACTAAATGATTGCACGTTTCTGAATTTATATGGTGTGACTTATGGGCATATGATTTTAGGGTTGACCTCTCTTTAGATAACCAACTAGGGTTATCCTTGGGAAAGTCCAGTTTTTCTTCTCTTAGCAGTCTTTAGTTGCCTACAGTTCTTTGTTGATGGTAAGTACACATGACATTCCTCCTTTCAACTTAAAATTCCCAAATAATGACATTGTCGTTATCTAGGTCTTGTTTGGGAAGCCATGCTGTTGAGATATATGTAGAACTTCACTGTCAAACCCAGGACAGTCTCACTGCTGATTCCCTGCATCTCAGGGTCTTACATTCCCTGTGCTCTCTCTTATGTGGTGTTACCTAAGGCTTAGGTGTGTGAATTCTTGTTGGTGTATGCACAGAGCCTGGGTTTCCCAAGATACACTGATCTCTGTGTTACGACGTATTGTGGTCTCTGTAATAGTCTCCATTTGCTGCAAAGAGGAGTTTCTTTTTTTAAGAAAGCATAAAAAATGGGGAAAAAATGAGGATCTAATTGGGAAATAACTATCTACAGACCTACCTGTGAATCTATGTTTCATCCATCTATATCTATTATCTACCATCCATCTATCTCTATATCATCTATCTATCTTCCATATATGTATGTATATATATAAATTTATTTTCTATTTACCTACTATACATCTATCATCGTGTGTGTGTGTGTGTGTGTGTGTGTGTGTGTGTGTGTGTGAGTGTGATGCTACCAACAACTCCAGGATTAGGCATAAGGATTAAGCTACCCCTGGAATTATGTCAGATTAGCCTACATGGCTTCCAGAACAATATAAACTAATGCAGCTTTCCTCAGTTCCCTATTGTAGGTTGAAAGTAAGTCCCTATTGCTGGGGAAATCACATACTTAAATCATGGAACTCAGAAGATTTGACCTGGATTTAACCTGAGAACCTCCTTCCTGGGCTGTAGTTTCCATAGTAGCAAAAAGTACTATGTAAGCTGCCAAGGAAGGGACGCTATCAACAGTCCTATGGTGCTAAAACAAGGAGCTATAACAATGACCAGCTATACCTAAGGGTAAAACAGGAACAATCGTATCTTGATGGTAACTGACTGCAGTCATTTAGACTTAAGGCTTGCTCAGCAGGATGGAAATCATGAGTGATATTGAACTCAGTCAATGATCCCGGGCTGAAGAGGTCACAGACCTTAGAGGAGAATCTTTGACTACCTTGCTTCTAGAACAGCAAAGTGTTAGCTTCATTCTAGAATGTATGCTTATACCCACAGATAAGTGTTTCTTTTATCCCATATCAAAGAAGCTTCTCTTTGTAGCAAATTAAAACTATTTAGAAAAACCACATTAGATCAGACAGCAGAGTTCAACTGATTATGGGAAATTCAGTCTCAGCATAACTCCCACCACTAAGGCTCAGAGAACCTCTCTGAAGGGGTGGGGTAGATGGATTGTAAGAGTCAGAGAACCAGGGAATGTACTGTGAAATCATGTCTTGAAGAAATGACAAGGAAGTTTTACCAGTGACTCTTCAACAATATAGCTGCGTAAACATGACATGGACAGTAAGAATATTGATAGGATGCTGATGTAAAAGATAGGAACCGTAAGTAGTTTCACACATATATAAAAACCTAGAAATCTTTAGAGAGGGAAAGTTAGTCTGTTGCATGCATGAGCCACTGCTTGCTCATCCAATTCAGTCATGTAATATTAACTCATATATAAACAACCCACACACTACTGGAGCTAGAAGCATATATGTTTAGAAGCATATGTATGCTTGTAATCTAGTGAAGTGTGGCTTTTATGTATATGATCAATTTATGAAGCTTCAATTTATGATGTAGTGAAGTGTAGGACATGAGAGAATTTAGAGGGAGGGAATATAGAAAGGGAGAAGAGAAGGAGGGAAACGAATTTATATTCTATTTAAAATTCTTAATAAAAGAATAAAATTAAATATGTAAAAATTCAAATTAACAATCACTTCCAGCTTACATTTTATTATAAAAATGATATAGTCCATTCACTTTTACAATAGTATTTAAATATATGTGAGAATGTGAAAATGACCATAATATTAAAACCAGGAACATTCCTTTCTACTTTAAATTGGGATATTACATTCTTTTCTAAAATGATAGTATGCTCTGTAGTGTGTCCAGACTGACTTATTTTACGGAGCTCATTGATGTCAACATGTAAGCACAACTGAATATGCTTTCATTACACATAATTAGCGTCACTTCCTTAACCATAATGTCTCATGGACACAATCATATCAGTTTATAGCTCTATTTCCTTGTTGCCACAGGGTTCTGCTGTTCATACTGTAAATAGATACATTTTTTCAATATCTCTGCTTTTTAAATATCAATTTGTGAGTCTTTTCTTTCAGAGAATTGTTTACACAATTATATTCCTGAATTATTTACTCCATATCCTTTTGTCATGTTGGTAATCCATATTGCTCTGAGAATGTTGTTATATTATGAAAAATAAGAATTAAAAATAGCATTTATGCATGGGGAGCCAGACTTTGAGCTAAGAGTATAATTCACCATATTACACCAGAAGACTTAAAATTTTTACTTGTTTTCTACTTGAGAATAAGGAATAATCTTTTATATAACTTTTTCAGGGTCATGCTAGTGACAAACAGTAAACACAAGGTTAATAAGTCTGCAAGTGGGGCCATTTGAGGGCCCACCCTCCTGAAACAGAGATCCACATGGCTTTGTTCTATCTAAAAGTGTAAGTGAACAGTCACAGGATAATCCCCTTTAAAATGTTGGGAGAGGTGACACCTGCAAACAATGGAGTGGAGTTCTGAAATTATACCTATTCATAAAAACCACTTAAAAGAACTATCAAAATTCATGAAAATTAACATTTGCAGAACTTTGGAAATTACCTAGCTGTAGCTACCCAGGGTACACCTATTTAAGAAAGAAATAGTGAATATTGTTGAGAATAATAAGCTTTGAGATAATATGATATGGTATGGAAAACCATAAATTTAACAGCCTACCTTCCTCAACTACAGAAATTAAAACATATCATTAAAAGAAAATGAGTGGGACAGAGAGATGGCTGTGTGAATAAAATCTTTGTTGCTCGATAACTTAAATTCACATCCCCACAAACAAAGAAGGTTTCTGAAAGCCCAATGGTGGGAGGTGGAGACAGGAAGATTTATATGGGTTTCCCGGTTATCCATCTTTGACAAATGGTGAGTTCTAGATTCAATGTGACACCCAGCCTCAATAAAATAAGGTGAGTAGAGTTTAAGGAAGACACCTAAGATATCTTCCAGACTTCATAGTACAGGCAAAGATATTTGGACATGTAGTGAAGAAATGCATACAACACATACATAAACATACATATGCACACACACACATACACACATACACACACAAACACAAATGCAAACACACAGACACACAGACACACACACACACACACACACACACACACACACACATACACACACCCCTATTCATACAGAAAAGAGAATAAGCATCACTTCCTAGTGAGTCCCTGGAAGACCACTCCAAAGAAGTCTTTTTTTATTTGTTTCCTGAACTCAAAACTTCCCTTATACGAAAGGGTGAGGCTAACCACTGAAAATATTTCCAGGAAGAGGCTTTAGGGTTTAGACTTCCTCAAGGCAAAAACAACAACAAAAATATTTGGAACAAACCAGGAACTAAACACAAATATTATAAAGGAAGTCTTGTGAAAGAGTTGTACATTATATTTGTGGCAAACACTGGCATATTTCTCAGAGTCTATAAGGTCACATACTGCCAGGGTTACATGTGTGTTTAGGAGACATCTGAAAAAAAGTGAAAAAATGATCTTCTCACTTCTGCTTGACTTTAAGAGTGCACACAAGCAGAACAATTGTCTTTTAAAGTTTAAAAATCAGTTATTATGTTGTATTAAACTATACATAAAGATGCCTTGGGGAAATTATTTCTGATTAGATTATTTGTTTTTAGGCATTTAAGGAAATTTCTTCATTCATAAGATAGGTGTCTACCAAGCTAACAAGCTTCAATGGTCCCAAACATTCATGTACTAAGACATGAATAGAAACACATAAATGGTATTAATACACTAAAAAACAAAAAGCAAAACTGATATTTGATATGAAAGAGGTACTCATCATAATTACCAGTCAGGGTGTTAAAAGAAAGACTGTCTCCCAATAATTCTAAACTTTCAAAACTAAATTTTTCAATTTAACTAAAAATCAAATATTATTCTTATTAGAAGAGTGACAATAAATAATGAAAATATATGAAATAAGTACATGTATGATATGCCAGATATTATCTTCAGCATCTACTTAATCTCAGATATCTATATAAATTTGAGTAGGTGTTGTCATTAGCAAAACTTGAGTAGAGTATCATCCACCTGAATGAAAACATGCTCGAGGGGTTGGGGATTTAGCTCAGTGGTAGAGCGCTTGCCTAGGAAGTGCAAGGCCCTGGGTTAGGCCCCAGCTCCAAAAAAAAAAAAAAAAATGCTCGATGGTCACTCAAATCTACAGCAGAATTAAAAACCTAACAGTGAGCATTACTCTATGGCTAAATGTAAAAATTAGTTAACATATATTATTTCTTTGCCATCTTCTTTTATTTAGATTTTGAAGTGAAATACACAATGTGAGAGTTATATATTTGTATAAAACAAACAAATTAATGGTATAATCTGTGATGGAATTATAGTCAAATAAAATATTTAAACTCTTGGTATTTAGTTGGCATTAATGTTAATTATATTATAGATTATAGTGCCCAGGATCACAGCTAAGAAAATAGTTCAAAATAAAATGCTAAAAAGTTCTGGTTTTTTTCTTTAACAAAAGGAGCATCCATTTACTTTATAAATATAGAGCATTTATTTTGGACTCTCAATGTCTAAGATGAGGTGGTTCCATTTGCTAAGCTGTTGAGGGACTAATGGCTTATGACATCAGAATGGTTAAGAGTGCTTCCTGAAAAAAATCAATATTGAGACAGAAAGCCAGGGCTATTCAAGGACATGCCTTGAACTCTGTCTCTTCTGGGTCTTGTGCTCCCTCTCCTCCTTTCTCTTACTTAGTTTGCAGGTTTTCTCTTTCTTTTGCTGGCTTGGTCTCAGTCAAACTCTCCGATGCATTACCTTAATGTATTTTGTGAGCAGCACCGTTATGATCCAGTCATTGTCAAACTATTTCTCTAAGAGATTCCGACACTTCAACCACACTGTGGATTCCAGAACCTAACATTTGGGATACACTAAAATAATATCCAAACTATAGCATAAATCAAAACAAGAGGAAATTAATGTCATAAACAGTGTTTCAGGGCAGATGTCTCTTCATTTTTGATTTTTATATTTTAGGCATATGTGTACACATAATTATGCATTTATATGTACACATTTGTCCAATTGGACAAAAATACTGAAAGAAAATATCCACCAGTGTGTTGCTTCAAAACATGGTGCATTCATAGGTTTTTGTTAAATGGATTTTTAAAAAATGTTTTTCACTCTTCCTAAAGACATTTAATTAATTCACTAGTTGATTGATTGATTGATTTGTGTGTGTGTGTGTGTGTGTGTGTGTGCATGTGTGCAATTGCACAAATAGCATGCATGTGGAGGGAGGTTGGAGACAACTTGTAGGAGTTCATTCTCCTCTTCAACCAAGAATCCCAGGGTTCATGAGCACAGGACATCACCTCTATGCACTGAGCCATTTTGTTGGTTTTCTGAATGCAGTTTTCATAATAACTGAACAGCTGCTGAGGTCAGTTTATTTTCCCAATGTTTCCACAGTGACCACCATGTCTTGTGCATTCACTTATTAGTGAGAGGGATAATTACTACTTAATACTCATGATTTTATTGTACATGAGGGGAAAATGCTGCCTTATCTCAAGAAAATGTGAAAAGTAACAAACCTAGCCTCCAACTTTTCAAATAATCAAAATTTGAGTATATATTTTTGTCTTGTGATGAAACACCTTGACTAAAACAACTTGGGAAGGACTGAGTTTATTTGACTTACATTTCCGTCCAAGTTCATCACTGAAGGAAGTCAGAGCAGGAAGTTAAACAAGCAAGGAACCTGGAGGCAGGAGCTGCCACAGAGGCCATGTAGGAGTGCTGATTACTGGCTTCCTCTTCGTTGCTCAGCCTAAATTCTTATAGTTCCCAGAGCTATCAGCCCAGGAATAGTACCAACCTCAATTGACTGGGCCCTCCCTCATCAATCACTAATTTTAAAAGTGCCCTATAGGGTGGTCCATAGTCAGATCTCAGGAAGACAATTCCTTTTTCTTCTTCTTGAAAATGTAATTTATTCTCCTCTCATATATTGTATCCTCACTGCAGTTACCCCACCCCTTACTCCCCGTTATCCCTCTCCCCTGTATCCAGTTTTCTTCCATTTCCCTTCAGAAAAGAGAAGGCCCCTCGGAGAGATCAACCTACCATGGCATAACGAGTTACAATAAGTCTAGGCAAGTTTTGACCAACGCAACCCAGTAAGAGGAAAAGAATCCCAAGAGCAATCAAAAGAGTCAGAGATCCTCTGAGTCCACAACCATAATGTGTATGTAGTGGACCTAGCTCAGACTCTAGAGCTTCCCTGATTATCATTGTTTCAGACTCTGTGATCACTGACGAGCCCTGGAAAGTTGATTCTGTGGATCATGCTCTTGATCTTTCCAGAGGCATTTTCTTCTTATTTTTTGAATTCAATTTTATGTTTTTACTTATTCACTTCACATTCCATTCCACTCACTGTCCCCCTCTTGGTCACCCCTGTCACAATCCTTCCTGATACCCTCTCCCCTTCTTCTCTGAGCAGGTGAGGGCCCCCTGGGTATCCCTCCACCCTGGCATTTCAAATCTTTATGACATTAGGAGCTTCCTCTCCCACTGAGGCCGTATAAGGCAGCCCAGCTAGTAGAACATATCCCACATTTGGACAACCACTTTTGGGATAGATCTCCTTCTAGTTGTTTAGGACCCACATGAAGACCAAGCTGCACATCTACTACATATGAGCTGGGTGGTCTATTTCCAGCTCTGTATGTTCTTGGGTTGGTGGTTCAGACTTTGAGAGACCCAAGAGTCAAGGTTAGTTGACTCTGTTGGTCTTCCTGTGGAGTTCCTATCCTCTTCCAGGTCTGCAATCCTTCCTCCTCTTCTTTCATAAGAATTCCCAAAGTCCATCCACTGTTTGGCTGTGGGTGTCTTCATCTGTCTGTGTCAGCTGCTGGATGGAGTCTTTCAGAGGAAACATGTTCCTTCTGTAAGCATAACAGGATATCATTAATAAATTGTGTTAGGGATTGGTTCTTGCCTAGGTAATGGAGCCATTATTGGTTGATCATTACCTCAGCCTCTGCTCTATACCCCATGCCTGCATTTCTTGTAGACAGGGTAAACTTGGGGTTGAAAATGTGTGGGTGGGTTGGTGTCTCTATCACCCCACTAAGGTTCCTGCCTAGCTACAGGCCTCTTCATGTTCCATATCTCCAACGTTGTGCACCTCAGTTGTGGTCACCCCACTGATTCTTGGGTCACTCCCTTATCTCATGAGGGGCTCTGTCTCATCCTGGAGATGCCTCCCACTTCCTTACCCCCATCAGTTGCAGATTTCCACTCATTTTCACGGCCGTTTAGCCATCTGTCCTGTCCTTTCCCACACCTGATCCTGAATTGCTGATTCTCCCCCCACTACCCCTCCCTCCCAGTTAGAGGCAGATGGAGGCAATTTCTTAATTGAGGCTTCCTTCTGTAAAGACTTTAGCTTGTGTCAAGTTGACATGAAACTATCCTGCATATCTTCTTAGCTGCTTTGTTGATGTTGATTAGACCTGTAGCCTTATCCAAGCTCGGTGACTACTGTATTACTGAGCAACATCTTCAAGCCATTTATTTTCTTTTTCTTTCAAATGTCCCTGAGGTATGCAATTAAGCTCCTATTGGACTTTCAGTTGATTATAGCCTTTTGAGTGCTGGTGCTGCAACTTCCTGCCTAACTTATTGTCCTCTTTTTCCCCATAAATGTGAGTTGCTTGTCACCAGCATAAAGAGTTTTAGGAGAAAGGAAATATTTGGGGGGGGGAAGGTGGGACACAAAAAATGTATAAAGCATCCTTTAATTTATCTTTTTAAAATATATCACACGTGGATATTATGCTTCTATAATGTCTATCCCTCCCTTTAAACCCTTTAGAACCCTCATACGTTCCCCCACTTCCTCTCAAATCTATGACTTTTTAAATAATTGTTACACATACACCGAGAGTCAGACAGGCAGAAGGAGAAAGCCTCTTGAGTCAGTTTAGTCTTGCTTATAAATGTATGTGTTTAGAAATGAACACTTCACATTGTGTTGCCTGTTAGGAGCTTGTCCCTGGAGAAGCCTGATTATTCTTCTTTCTACAGCAGTTGACTCCCAGAAATTTTCTTTTTT
This sequence comes from Rattus norvegicus, assembly GCF_021556685.1. Classification (NCBI taxonomy): domain Eukaryota; kingdom Metazoa; phylum Chordata; class Mammalia; order Rodentia; family Muridae; genus Rattus; species Rattus norvegicus. The sequence continues at coordinate 37,581,428 of NC_141547.1, forward strand.
TTGTCTTGGAATGGGGATTTTGGTTGTTTTAAATTGGTTATTTCTATCTTACAAACTTTTGGATTAGTAGTTGTCTTATTTCAGACACAATTTAAGTGATGCTGCAAGAGATCTGCCTCCGCAAAGCTCAACAAGCAGAGTTAATTCCATGCTTACACAGCCATACTTAAATGAAAAAAGTCTTAAACCTTCTCAATTACCTTTCTGCTATAATGACTGTGGGGATTTGACCAGGTGCTTTAGCATGATTCATCTAAATGAAACAGATTGTGAGTTATGGTTGATGAGTTTTTAATACTAATTGAGCTGATGGGTAATAGGTCACTCTAAAGTGCCTGCACTTTGTCACACCTAATGATGCTTCCGTATTACCAGTCTTTTTAAATATCAAATATACTTAAGAAAAAGTGGAGTTAATACAAAATGAAGTAAAAAAAAATGAAGGCACTATCAGGGTCTGTTTGGTGTCTCTGCTTCAAGAAGTAGGATAGCTAAGAATAATGGTCTTGCTCTGTTTTCTAACACTTGCCTAGTGATTAGAAATGACAACAAAAATAGTTTCAAGGGAAAGAAAAGGATAACTTTGTGCTAGTCTCTCTCTCAATCACTGACTGTTCCTTTGGTCCCTGTCTCTTCTTTTACAGGAGTAACAACTGTTTTGACAATGACCACATTAAGCATCAGTGCTCGAAATTCCCTTCCCAAAGTGGCCTATGCCACTGCCATGGACTGGTTTATCGCTGTTTGTTACGCGTTTGTGTTCTCTGCCTTAATTGAATTTGCAACTGTTAATTACTTCACGAAAAGAGGATGGGCTTGGGATGGAAAGAGTGTAGTAAATGACAAGGTAAGTCGAGCCCCTTCTAATCTTATTAAAGGAAAATTTGAATGCATTCAGGCTTGTTGCAGATTCCTTCCTAAAATTTGAAATTAAAGAAAATTGAAATTATCAATTTTCAGAAGTTTGTTCTTGCTTGAAATCCTTTAAGCGTTCTTGTGACAGTGACACCTTTTAAATGTGTTCCTCAGCTTCTGTGGAGTTCTGCGTACAACACTGTTGTAGGTTCACACATGGCTTCCACAATCTCTGAAGTAAGGAGGGTCTCTTCTTAATTTTAATCTTCCACAGCGATTAATCTCAATCTTATCAAATGTGTTGACTTGCTCCAGCTCATACAACTGACCAGTAAGTTTACTGGAACCCAGTTCTGTCTGCTAAGAAAGTTCATGCCTTTAGATCACCAAATATATATTATGATAGAGCTTTGCAGGTAAAATGAGCATTAATTATATCTAGTAAAGACTTAATTGCTCTGTCAATGGGTCAATGACTCTTCATATGTCCATATCTCTATTACTGCTTTGTAACAGTGAAGGTAGGATTTTCCTCTTCCCTATAATATGAAATACTGCATTCATATAGTATGAATAGTGAAATAGCCAAGAATTTTAAGTTGGTCATGTGGTCTAATTGGGGAAACTTACTTTTAATATTAATTCTTAAGAGTCCTGATATCTATCTCTTCACATTTCAAGTACAGAGGCTAATGGGATACTTATGCATAGATACACCAGTGGCTTCCTGTCCAATTTTATCAATTGCTATCTGCCCTAGGAAACAACTTTGTATATATTTTTATGTGATATAAATATTTTAAGTACTGGAAGAAACTTCTATTTGGAAAGTTTCATTGAACAGCATATTATACAAATTTTCCAATAAGATTTGGAAAACCTTTATTGTGGTTTGATTTTTGTCTCAGTTATTTGAATGTATGTAAATATTTATATGTTTAATTCTTACCTATGTTACAGTTTGCACATGGAAAGATATAGTTGTAGAGTTTAAGACAACTGTCTTTTTTTTTCACTTACAAGCTATAGAAGTTCTAATTAAGTTGCTAGCTTATTTTTAAGTTGTGTTGGCCTACTATGGGAGTAGGGATAAGATTTTGAGTGGGACTTCTCAGGTTTCTATGCTTAACTTCTGGTTGATTCCAGCACTGCTGATCTGTGCTGTTTTCATTTCGCATATAGAGAATTCCTCATCATCGGATCGTTGTGATTGCTTCTCTTTAGCTCTATTAGTGATGCATACACTTTCTCCATAGATGACCTGGCTATGACAGTGGACCCCAGGCTCTTTCAGAGTCTTGGCTGACTACATTTTTTTTTATTTTAAATTTTGCAATGCGTTGATGAGACAACTTATTTATCTCAACAAAAAATGTTTTTAAAAACTTCATAAGAGATTTTCCGTGTAAGCCATTTGGATTTCCCGAGACACAAATTTTAAGTGTAAAATAACAGTTTTCTCAAAACACAGAGGTTTTGTCCTTTCACAGTCAGTGGACTGCATGCGGTCCTTTCCTTCTGCATTTTATAACACGAGAGCTGCAGGTTTGTGACCAGTCAGTCCAGACAGCATTCAGAGCTCCTTCGACAATTTATGAAGTACAAAGCATTAACTTGCCACATTAAAAAGATACTCAGTCATACATGTCCCTAATGTGTGTTGAAAAGAAGAAACGTGTACTTAAATTTCATGTGTCTAGAATCAGGTCTTTACATACAAGATTATGAATAAATGCTATTGACAGATTGTTTTTTATGCCTCAGATGCTTTTGAGCTCTAAGATCTTGATGGATCTTTATATTGGGCTTAGCTTCACTCGTGGCATTAGCAAAGAAACATTTATTCTAAAAGTATACATCTCATCAAAGACAAGAATTGTAAGGGACACACTGTTTGCAGGGCATCCAAGAACTTCTAAAAGAAGTTATACAATGTGGCCCTTCTCTATCCCCAAACCAATCTTTCACTTCTGTTGCTGAAACCTCTTCTGTTGCTTTCGCAAGCTTTTTCCGTTGTTACTTTCTTGCTTTGTTTTTCCTTTTAACTATCTCATTTATATTTTCCTGTGAAGAGACCTAGTTACTTTGCCACGACTGAGAACCATCTCCCAAGATCTGGTATCACGGTTGCCCCTACCTCTAGATGTAACTCTTCTTTTACCACAGAAACTTCTGAAATGAGTTTTCCCCTGTGGTTTTTCTTTTACTTCAGCTCTTAGTCCTCTGTACCCTGAAATTCTTCCCTTCTCTGCCCCCTTGCCAGTAAGCCCTAATCGACTATTGGGTGATGAAAGTTTTCCACCCCCACACCCCCTGGGATGCTCACTGAGCCTTCCTCTGCTATGCTGAGGACATAGTCTTGGGTGCAACTGGGCAACTTTTTCTCTTTGTGGTAAGAAGTACTTCAGTGACTTCAGCGCCCTTTGCTGACATCACTGGCAGCTGCAAAATTCATTCCACACTGTGAAGCCCTTTGCCACAGTTGAGCTTCTAGATCATGCTCATGTTCCCCAGAGAAAGTCATGTCAGCAGTCTTTGATACTTTTGTTGGTTTCTCGTTGTTTACAATGTGGTTGTCAATTTCCAAGTTGTACTGACAAAATTTGCAGGAATATCTACAGTATTAAAGCCATAATTAGTCCATTTGCTGCCACAAATCATGTAATCCTTGTCCATTGTCGACACAATTTTCAGTTTTTTATGTTATTTCTGAACATTGCTTTCCAATATCATTAGGTCCCATTAAAAGTGGTGTGCTTTTCAGAGTTTTAGAAAAACCATATCATCCATTGAGATTGAATATTCGAACTTTAAGTCTGCCAGTGATCATAATGACAGACTTGTCATTTTAACAAGTCATTTATCCCTGGCAAGTTGCACAGCATCTTACATATTCTACATATTCAGTAAACATGGCATATATTATTGAAATATTACCAATTCAAAACTCTAAAACCAACACTCTTGTCTTATAGTGCAGTGTTATACCTGTCTTACAGACAGCATTGTTTCATTCCAATTATCTACCATCTTCTTCCCTAGTCATTTCCACTTTGTCTAGCACTGCAGTCGTTGAGAACTGCCTGTGCTCAGATGTTTCCAGTCATTTCCACATTTTCTGATATAATGTCAAGGACAAGGGCCAGAGAGATGGGTCAGGGGTTAAAAACAATGACTGCTCTTCCAGAAGAACAAAGGTTGGATTCCCAGCTCCTGCATTGTTGACAACTGTCTGAGCCTGCAGTCACAGGGAATCTGACACCCACTTGTAGCTCCCTAAGGCCCTGGAAACTTAGTTAATGCATCTGTTTATGTGCAGAAAATCACCCGTACACATCGGATAGAAGAATGGAATGAATGAATAAATATATAAATATATAAACAAAAAATAAATATTTAAATTTAAAAAGCCAAGGACTTAGAATGTTAGAACAGGATAACTGATTCTGTTATGTGTCTGGTCAGTTGTTTATACAGCATAAGTTAAGTCTTTTAACTCAATGTTGCTAACAATGAAAGTGCATTAGTAGCTTCAGCCTAGGTTCTCTCAGTTGTCCTTAAACACTGGATTCCTAGTGTTAGTGTGCAACAGTGATGTCTCTAGAACTGTTATGAATAGGCAGTAATGTAATAATTAATAAGCATGGTTATTATCAACTTCTACACCCGCCTCCCCCCAAAAATACAGAAAACAACAGCAGCAAAACAAGGAAAATCCAACCTGATCTCCTTTTTTGTCTTTTCTTTGTTCTTATTTAGGTGCTTACCTACAATATACCTCAGATAGGACATGACAAAATGTCACATTCCAACAAACAGGACTCTGTGTGTGTGTGTGTGTGTGTGTGTGTGTGTGTGTGTGTGTGTGTGGTGTGTCTAGCATTAACTTATGTTCATTATCCTTATAAACCTCGTGTTGTATTCAGTATTATTTTATACTTCATTTACTGCTTCCTGCTTTTAGTGGGTTTTTTCTTTTTAATATACATTGTCATCTTAGAGTAACCTAAGTATTACTGCAGGGCATTTATTTTTTCAGCTCTATTAGTCAATTACTGAAGGTAAAATTCCAAGACTAATATGGTCCACGTAAGTAGTTTTCCATAGATTTATTTATATGATAAATATTATGTAGGATTTTTTAAAAGTATAATAAATTTATATTTATATGCCTGTAAAAATCTTTAAGTCTGAGGATTACATTAGCAAAATTACTTGGTAATGGACACATATTTTACAAGTGTTGATACTGAAATACAAACTATCCAGAGTTGGTGTTCATATTCTAACTCTGCCTATTACAAATCACAGCTATTTCCCTCAAAATATGTGTCTTCGTGTCTCTGACATTGGACACGCTTTCCGTCCTTGGTGCAATATCCTCTTTCCTTCTCTGACTTCAATTACCTTAAATGTCTTATCTTGACCTCAACATTTCCAGATTTACATAAATTAAACCCCTTCATTTCTTTCCCAGAGCAACTGAAACTATCATTTGTATAAGTTCATTGAATCATGGTTTTATTGTAAATAATTCCTTTTACCACTTGATTAAAACCCCTGAGAGAATAATAACTGTTTGTCATATTAGTGATTATATCTTTTGTCACCTAGCATACTGTCCAGCCCATAGCTGGCGTTAACCCTGTGTTCAAGCAGTGTTGGCTTTGGTTCAATTTCTTCAGATTGTTTTCATTCATTAATTTGAGACATTAAGTTCAAACTGGCTAACTAAAGCAGAGGAAACACAAGATAATAAATAACATAAAACACAGATCTAAGAATTTATTACCCAAACTTATGGAGTGAGTAATTTTTCTTTGATTCACCCTATTGATTTGTAGGTAACACCACACCTCAAAGTGTACTTATTCATTTATTCTCATTTATAAATTAAAATTTTAGCTTTGTTTCACGTATGTATATTTTGTCTGCATGTATTTCTGTATTTGGGTATGCATGATGCCTATGGAGGCCAGGAGAGGACATGGGATCCCCTGGAACTGGCAAATACAGGTGGTTATTAGTTGTGCTGTTGGTGCTAGGAATCGAACCCATATCCTCTGGAAGAATAGCAGTGCTCTTAATCACTCAATCATCTCTCCAGCCCCTTGATTGCATTTTTGACATCATCTTGTTTAAAAATTTCAGAGTTTATAAAATCCAGTTATAATACATTGTAATAAAACTGTAAGGTAGAGGAAGGAAATTAGAATCAAAGAAAACTAGGTTCAACTATCCCTTTTAGCTGTCTCACTTGCAGAATTTACATCCATACTGGTTGTACCTCACATTCTAAGGTCTTTGCTCAGCAAATCTGTAGATGGGTTCAGGGCATTATGGTTTAATCAAAAAGGAGGAAAATTAAACTTTCGTAAAGAAAAGATCTTTCCTAGATTAGAATTGCTTTTATGATGGTGAGCTGGTTGCTGTAGCAAGTGATGTCAACTGTTTCACAGTAAATGGTTCAATGAATTTCATATCAATGTTTACTGTAGTCCCTTTCATAAAAGGTGAAGACACTGAATTACACCCAACTCACTAAAGGCAGTTTTTCAATGAGCTAAACTAATATGGTCATAAAGTATGATGCTTTCTTAATGTCCAGCTTAAGCCATGCAAAGCCTTTACAGCACTTGGAGAAGCAGATGATCTCTTTAACCTTCACACCGTCTTCTGTAAGTATAACTTCTCTCAGCCGGGTTAGTGAGCGATAATGGAAGCAGTATCTGGTCAGGGAGTTGTTATTGTTTTACAAGTACTGGATATTCCAGTGGCAAAAACAAACAAACAAACAAACAAACAAACAAACAAACACTGTGAAAGAGCAAAGTAGAAAGAACAAACATTCATCTTTGTAAACCTAGGTTTTCTTCTAGTGTTTGTTGCATGGCCTGTTTGATAGGAATTCTTATATGCTTATTGTAAGTGCTGATTTCTTGGATGACACTGTAGTTATTTTCACTCATCTGTCAAGTCTTGCTTCTGATTGCTGCCTGTATATTAGCTAAATGATGCTTTCAACTTACTAGCCTGTTACTTTCTCTATCACATAATGATGCCAAGTTTGTAAAACAATTGTGTAAAACCTTTGGTTTAGCAGTCACGAGTCTAGACTTGACATTTTAAATATGAATCAACAGTCCCAATAATGTAGTAAATTCAAAACACTTTGAATCTTGTCAAATATAATTTTACTTCTCAGCCTTAATACTAATTTTCTTATTCTTTGAAAGTTCCACGCGTGTATACTGATCCTATCTATTCATCACTGTCTTCCTCCCACTCCCCATAGTGTCCCTACCCTCTCTCTGTCTTAGATTCATGTTCTATTCTGGCTTATTTCTGTTACTGATAATCCCTTGCATCCAATGAGTGCTAGCTGTGTGCTCATGAGTTTGTGGCCATCCACTGTGGCTGGAAACCTGATAGCAGGAACATAGGAGTTTGTCCGTCCCCCCTCACAGGGATGACAATTGTTACATTTCTGTTTCTTTTCACTTCATTGAGAACTGAGTTGTCAATATACCGTGGGCTAACAGTGTGATAGTTACTTGTACATAACCCAATCACATTGTGCCTCTCACCCCATATATGTTGAAGTTATTTGTTCAATGATCAGTTTTTCCCAACTCTACAAAGTGACATAGTGGACCTTGGGATAAAAATGTAAAATTCTGGACAAGCGGCTAGATTATTTCTATGTAACATAGTACTTATTTTGTCCTATAAAGTAGATTTCCTCCTTTTACATTTATTAATTTTTATTTAACCTTGTCTTTAAATAGAATTCTATCATTTTGTAGAGCATTTCTGAGTGTGCTCTGGACTAATACATATGCTAGGGTCTCCGCAGGACATGCTATGCTTTCAATTTGCTTACAGTTAAATGAAATAGAGGGAGAAAGAACATTTATTTGTTGTTATAGAGAGTAGTTCAGCATGCTATGGCAAGGGAGGATAAGGCCACTTACAGCAAGTGGTTGGTAGTGCTGTCTCACTGAGTGAGACTCAAAGCCAGTCATTACTAACAGCAATTGTACGAACTCTAGTCCAGCTGACTGGAAGAGCAATACAGGTTAATTATGAGGTTCTGGCTATACTGTGGCCCCATTTATAGGTTAAGGTGTGAGCACTGGTGCATTTGGCCAACAAGTGGAAAGATTTAAGCTGAGCTTACTTCCCTTTTTATTACCCGGAGAAACAAAGTAAAGTGAGATACAGCGATTGAGTGCTGTGGAAAGAGTTTTTACTGGTCATCTATGTATGGGTACGAGTAACTTTTTAAAATTAGTAAAACATAGTCGGCTCTTTGCATTATTGCCCTCCATCCAGTGGCTCCTATATTTTCTCTCTCCACTCTTCTATGATATTGCCCGAGTCCTGGAAGAAAGGATTGATATAGATGTCTCATTTAAGGGTCAATACTCATCTTCACTTAGCCTCAACATTTTGATCAATTATGAGTCTCTGCATCAGTCAATGACCACAAAACAAAGCAATATACTTAATGTTAAAGGCAGCACACAACTGTGGGCATCAACATATAATTTTAAAAGGAAGTTTACTAGTATAACTTTTGATCTCAATACCAATAGTATGTTCCTCCCTGGGAGACAAATCCTTTACCTGCCTACCCCATTTTAAATTCAAAGCATGAATTACGTCTTGTGGATCAGCTTTGAGACTTTATTGGAGTGTTTGGTTACTTTTAAGACTTAGTATTAGAGTATACAGTGGGCAAGCTGGTGACCTGCCTCATCTCCTCCTGGACTGGACTGTGTAACACCTTTCAACACTATAAAAACTAGCCATCAAGGGAGAGTTCTCCTGGTCAGTGAGAATTTAATTTCACTAAAGCATATTCATGTTATGAACCCACTAACATATTTCGGTCTGTATAGTTAATTTTAAACAAAGAGGAATGCGTGGAATTATTTCAAATCATCAATACTTTTCAAGTGCACTGAGTGGAACCGATTCTCTTTAGACAGGAATTTGTAATATCCCAAGTCAAGAAAGCTGTGATGTACTCCAGCTAGGATAGAGCGGACGTGACACCATCCCAGTGTTCTGCATCTCATTCAGTGAATGTTTTAGAGTCCACATGGCAGAAGTAGGTTACTGAGAGGACTGGATGTACTACGTTGGACTTTCCTTGCTGCTGATAGGAAAGAGTCATTTCTAACTTCCAAGGGAGTGTTTTGAAGTCACCCCAACCATTTGTTTCACACTTAAACCTCCTTGATATGTGTATTTATTGTCATATATTAAATCCAAATTACCTTCTTTAATTGGATATTTTATGTACTTACACTTCAAATGTAATCCCCTTTCCCCCTCCCCACATTCCCCCTCCCTCTCCCCCTGCTTCTGTAAAGATGTTCCCACTCCCACCTCAACACACTGGCATTTCCCTACACTGGGTAAATGAATGAGACTTCTCAGGACCAAGGGCCTCACTGCTTTTCCTTTAGAATGATAAAATTCCAAACACTTATTGGAAAGGCTGCTTTGTTGTTGCTGTTGTTGATTTTGTTATTGTTTGTGGTTTCTTAAAGAGTGTTCAGTATTAGTACAGAACAAACAAGTATCCTGCCACAAATTACCCAGGGCTAAAATTTGGCTAGTACCTACTGACACAGGCCTTCCTTTTCTATTTGCCATTGATGTAAATTGTACACTTTTTTCATTCATAAATGTCTTTATTATTAACTGTTGTACACTTTTTTCATTCACAAGTGTCTTTATTATTAACTGTATACATTTAAAACTAAAAGTAAGGTATAGCAAAGAAGGACTATTGGTAAAAGTATTTGTATCTATAAATCCTTACTGCAGCAGAATATATTTTTAGCTGTCTTAACTTCTATACCATAGTTTCTAATCTAATTTTAATTCTTTATTTTCATGAAAATCTCCCTGAGTCTTTCTATTCAATGTTTACGTAGTTTTCCCCAAATACATAATAAGACAGATAGGCTGTGCATTACTTTTACAGGTGATAATTGTCTAGGTCAGCGATTTTCAACCTATGTGCCAGGACCCTTTTTGGGAGTCGAGTCCTCCTTTCACATGGGTCACGAAAGGCCACTGAAAAACACAGATGTTTACATTATAATACATAACAGTAGAAAATTACAGTTTATGAAGTAGCAAATGAATAATTTTTTGCTTGGGGGTCACCACCACATAAGGGGCTGTACAAAAAGGTCACAGCATTAGGAAGTTTGAGCACCACTGGTCTAGTTTATTATAATAAAAGTTGACTCCAGTTCTCTTAAAGAAAGTAATTTCATAATGTAAGAGTGGCCTATGTTAATTTGTTTGTCACATCCAGTCAGTATAGCTTTTTGCCATTATCTTTCCCTCTTATGAGTCAGGATATTGAAAAAGAATGGCTACAAGTTTCGCTGAAGGCTTCCCTTTAAGCTCAATCTGATTATTATTTTTAATATCAGTTTAGACATATTTGAAATAATAATAGAACAAACGTTTTTTATGCATTTCCTGGATTATTGAACTTGTGAAGTTGGGCATAGTGATATAATCCTCAACTAAGGCATTTTAGAGGAAAATACTTCAATCCACAGTTCAACAATATTTTCAGACAGAAGGTCATGGTAAGTGTTTGGAAGGCTGACATGTTTAAGTGCTGTGACTTCTTCCCAACTATTTCATAGACGGGAGCCCTTGCAGTGTTTTAAAACTGACATAACCACTGTTCCTAATAACTTGGAGCTAAAGTGGAAATTACTTGCTATGTTTTGGGCAACTCATTGTTGGGTCAGCTTTTGATATGTAGGTAAATCATAAATACTTATATTAGAATAAAAATATAAACAGTGTTTGCGTTTTCAGGTTCCTTTTGTTAATGGTATGCTATGCTTATCCAGCAAAAAGATATTTGTGGGAAAGTTTCACGCTGTGTGCTGAGTTTACCAAGGTCAAGAAGACGGAGATTCCATTAGCCATCATTCAACCTTGGATCCTAATGAGAATAGAAGATGCCAATTAAATAATCACATGTCAAAGGAAGTGCTTATATTCTTTAATAAATGTTAGCACAGAGACATATTTAAATACTCTGAGATGCAAAGTGTTCCATGAACATTGCATTGAAATCCAGGGTGAATTCTGAAAACAAATTAATCATGAGGAAAATTGGGTGAGTAGAAACAAATCTAAGACGAGATGCTCCGAGGTACCCTAGCTGACAAACACTTAGAAAACCAAACTATCTCACAAGGGTTTATACTTAGTGAACACAGAGGATATTTGTTTTAAAAGATGCTCCATGACAGAAATTTGGAGAGATTTAAGCCTAGGGTTTGTGTTCTAAGTTGGTTCCTAAGTTTCCCCCTGTAGCAATAGTTTCTAATGACTGGAAGGAGTTAGGCCAAGAACACCAAGTGGAATTGGTTGAAGCAAGTGGTCAGAACAGAGACTAAAGCTACTGATACCCAAACTGAAGTTAACTCTCCTTTAATAAGAAAGAAAGGGGATGTGGGTTTAGGGCAGCGGAAAAGATAGAATTCGTAGCTTCTTATTACATTAGTGGTTCGCAGGCTTCTCCTCTTCTACCTCTGTAACTTCTATGTAAAGTTACAATTTCCTGCCACCTTAAATGTCTGCCATGTAAGTTCAGTAGAAGGTCAGTGGAGTTGTGCTACCTGGAAAAAGGTGTGGTCATTCATTGTTGAAGATCATACTTCTTTAAAAATCTTTACATTTTTATTTTTTATTTGCTCACTATTAAAAAAACAGATGAGTGAATTTAAAGAGTGTATCTATTGTTAAAATTTTATTTAAATTATGTTTTCCAGTGTTCATTTTTCATATAAAGAACGGAAATTAGTTTTCTGGTAAAATGGTGCCTGTATTGTTCTCTCTAAGTTTCTTCACGCAGGGTATTTAGGATTTACTAAACTTATTTACTTTACCTTAATTTTTCTTGCCTACTAATAATGATGCGTGCTTGAGTAATATTTTTTTCTAGAATTTGAACTGTAGTTTGGAAATTTTTAGGACGCAGGCTAAACCCACTTCTGTATTTTCCAATAGAAAAAAGAGAAAGGCTCCGTCATGATACAGAACAACGCCTATGCTGTAGCCGTTGCCAACTACGCCCCGAATCTTTCCAAAGATCCTGTCCTCTCTACCATTTCCAAAAGTGCAACTACTCCAGAACCAAACAAGAAGCCAGAGAACAAGCCAGCCGAAGCCAAGAAAACTTTCAACAGTGTCAGCAAAATCGACAGAATGTCTAGAATAGTGTTCCCGGTTCTGTTTGGTACTTTTAATTTAGTTTACTGGGCTACGTATTTAAACCGGGAGCCTGTATTAGGGGTTAGTCCTTGAGTCTAGACATTGGTTACTTTGGGGCTGTATTGCAGTGTTATATTTAGTTTTTGTTTTTGTTTTTGTTTTGTTTTCATTTTTGCTTTGTACAGTCTGACTAATAACTGCTAATTTATGACCCAATATGTATAGTATGTATATAATGGTAGAGCTTACCAGTAGACCTCTAAAGGAGACCTGCACTTGCTAGCTCATGGAAATACAGGCAGAAAACATCCCGTGCCAGAAGAGCCATTGCCTTTTCAACACATTTACCTAGGACCTAGTTCAAAGTGGATTTCAGATCCCATAATTTATTTATTAATGTTCTAATTAGAATGAAAGTTGAGATCCTATGTCACACTTCGGGAAACCTTTGATTTAGATATTACATAGAGAACTATTTCTACGGATGCCTCAGGATGATCAGAGATTAATATTGTCACTCAAATATATGAAACAGCTAAACCTCTGGCCTGGTTGCTTTAGGAGAGTTGAACCCCTGCTAGTGTAATTGGAAGCTTGACACACATAAGGAGAGAGCTAGAGATGTGAAAAAAGCATTTAATTACTATGTAGAATATCTATAGCCATGTACATATTACAAGCATGACAAGCTCAAGTAACTATGAGTCACCATGACAGGATGTTAATTATGCTTAAATAACTATTGGAATGTCACAGTCATTATATTTTTAGCTTCAGAGTTTATTTGAAAGTAGTAACTGAACCTTACAGTTCACTTCAATCATTGGAAACTACCTAACATTAAAAAAAATAAAATAAATAGGAAGATATATGGACTTAGTCCTTCCAGGTGTGTGCTGTCAGCTGAAATTTTCTGGTGCTGGAGAATGGAAGAAAGGCGCCATCTTGGCAGCAACAGAGCAACGTTCACTCGTATCAGATTAGAAAGCTGTGCCAAAAACTCCAAGCAATGAGAATTCATAGGTGTCCCAGGTACGGATGAGCACTTATATGATTCTCTTCTTTCCTGTTTACTGCAAATTCTGCCTTAAGGCTTCTTCTCATCAGGGCTCAGAAGCCGCTCATTTTAAAGGAAAGGGCAGTTGGTTGGCACACTTTTCTGTCTGGAAAGCAGCTTTCTTTTTCACACAAGAGTTAATGTAAATCCGCTTTTGTAAATCGCAAACTTTCAATTTCATTGACTCGAATTTACAGCAGCTTTGTATACCAGAAGAGGTTTTGGTAAGAGTTGAACATTTTTAAACAATGACTTTAAGACATCATCAACAGATTGTGGATTATATCACACACACACACACACACACACACACACACACACACACACACACACACACACTCACCCCACGTAGCTAAATTAGGAAACATGATTTTCAATTTTATAAAGTTTCTGATTGTTAATGGGTAAAACTCATGTTTCTTTTAATATATCAAATGATATTATGTATGTCCCTAAAATATGTCCCTGAAATAAGCTGAACTGTGTTTCTGTCAGACTAAATTTACCTATGACTGATATGTATATTAGCAGTTATTAGTTGACTTTTAAAATTAAACGCAACTTCACGATGATGTTTTTGTAGAAATTAAGTAGTCAAGCCGTGGCATTTCTTGCAATTTTGTACAGTATTTGAGTATAGTGCAAATCGGGTCTGTTCACAAAATCAATAAAAGGGGCATCTTCTGGAAAATAAGCAAACTCTCAACACCAACCAAACACCCTGCTGTTCCTTTGTCTCATTCGACTTTTCCCATTTTATTTCCTAGTGGGATTTTACTATCTGCTTTGCATGATTGTGTTCATACCAGGGTCACAGCTTCATCTTACTAACAGAATTCGCTATGAAGACAGCCTTGACATTAAAACCTTCCTCACAAAAACAAAGAGTAATCCATAAACATTAATAAAAATATTACATGAGCCAATAAATGTATTTTGTTAATTCCCTTTCAGTAACATCTTCTCTATCATCTAAACAAGTTTTAGAGTGTGAATATTGCCCATTTGAGTGAAATAAAATATCCCCTGTTTCTTAAATACTTACGTACAAACAAGGCTCTTGTGGTTAGGTCTGGCATGGGTGCAGCAGTGAGAAGTGGTATGACACTCGATTGCTTTCTATGGTATATGTTGCCATACCTTAGGACCAGCTTAGGGTGGTGGAAGAGAGCTTAGAGGGTGACGGCACATCATATTTCTCTTGCAGAAGGCTTGATTTCAAATTCCCAGCACCCACGTAGTAGCTCACAATTAACTGTGACGAGAGCTCCAGGAGATCTGACATTCTCTGTAGGACTCCTTGGTTAGTACTACACATGTGTTCACATACCCCATGACCCAAAATAATTTTAAATATAAAATAAATCTTTAAAATTAGTAACTTATCCTTCTGTCCCACCCTTTTAGTGGCTGATTATAGGTTACATTATTATAAATATTTACATATATAAAAATAGTTCTTAAATAATTTTGACAGGCAAACCGAAAAGATCCATTTGTATCTTCAACAAAGTGCTGGGGATTATGTTGATGGCAGTATTTTTCAGGATGTTTATTGATTTTTGTTTTTATTTTTTATGGAAGACAGGTGTTTTTTTATATTATATGTAAATATCTCTCATATCACAAACATAGACTCTAGGTAAAAATAAATTTTTATTATAAATACCTAACATATAAATATATCAATCACATTAATAATGAAAAATTTATGAGCTACAGACCTACTAAACTGGGGCTGTTCTTCTTTTTCCCTTACTCTCCTTAACAATAAATACAGTAAAAAAAAATGGTGCACATAAAATATCCATTGGAGATAAATTACAAATTCAAACATATCTGGATAAGTAAACTCATGGATAATATTTCTATAAATCCCCTTCAATAGCTCACAATTTATTTAAAATAAACTAAACATTATTTCACTCACATTTTCTTTGGGTATTAGTTTTCATCTTGTCTCTGTCCATCTGTCTATCTATCATCAACCTATCATCTATTTGTCTACCAAATAGATTATCATGTTATCATGTATTTATCTATCATCTATCTATCTGGCTATTATCAATTTATCAACTATCATTTATTTATCTACCATCTATCTACCTATCTATCCATTCATCTATCTATGCATCTTTGTCTCTATGTCTCCATGTCTCTATCTTTCTATGTCTCTATCCATCCATCTATCTATCATCTATCATCTATCTATCTATCTATCTATCTATCTATCTATCTATCTATCTATCGATCTATCTACCTACTTAACCACCTTAGCCCATCAAATCTTCATGAGGCTAGATGTATTCTTTCCCAATGAGGCCAGACAAAGCAGCCAAACTAGAAAAACATATCCTACATATATATAGTCAACAGATTTCGGGATATCCTCCATTCCAGTTGTTTGAGACCCAGATAAAGACCAAGCTGCATATCTGCTACATATGTGCCAGAGGGCATACATCCAGCTGTGTATGTTCTTTGGTTGCCAGTTCTGTCTCTGAGAGTCCTGAGGATCCAGGTTAGTTGACTCTGTTGGTTTCCTGTGGAGTTCCTCTCCCCTTTGGGCCACCAATCCTTACCCCTATTCTTCCCTGAGTCCCCAGCCTACAGCCACTCTTTGTGCTGTCCAAGTCAGCTGCTGGAGAAAACTTTTCCAAAGCTCTGTGAATACTTTGTATTTTGGGATGGCCTGTCATCATTCCATTGAGAGTAGGAGTCCATACATTCCCTTTCAGCAGCTGGAAAGGACTTTGTTCTGTGTGCACATGTATGCCTTATATCCTTAGACACTGTTTTGAGAAACGGAAACATATCTTAGACAAAATCTTGAGACGGAATTACTAAACATGTAATATCTGTTATTAAATTTTAAACATCCCAATATACATTTCCATAATTTTGAGGCAATTATTAGATATATTTTCATTTGAAATGATTCAAGATTTCAAGGGAACCATGAAAAAATCATTTGCTGACTCAAAATACCACTTATTTTCATTCATTTTGGATCTCACTAATACTTTTTAATTTCCTTTTATAGCCTGAGGAGTTTGTTCATTAAAGGCAGTAAACTATATTTTATTGAAATAGTTCATAACACAATATGAAGCATGAAGTTACTGACTCACATTAAAAGGACAGAACAATTAGCAAAAGTTAATATCAATAAATATAAGGCTTAGTTATTAATTTGTACACCTTGAACATATGTATATTCACAAACAAGAGCAGGGCATGAAAGGTGCTTACAGCCATGTGTGCACCAGACAAATTACAAAATGTTTTAAAATGAAAGTGTACATCGATTAAATTAGTATTAATGTTTATGTTGAATTTATTTATATTTTCTATTACTTTTTAACAGTTCATACTTTTAGCAAATTCAAAAAAACAGAATGATAAAAAATACCACAGGGAAAAATTAGGGTTTTACTAATTGAAATAACTAAAATATCTTTCCCCTTTAATTTGTAAGAAAGTGGATAAGCACACACACACACAAACACACACACACACACACCAAATATTACCCTATTACTCCACTCAGTATTTACAAAACTGCAAACCCTGAGTGACAAGAAGTCCTGCAATGATGTGATTTTATGTAATAAATGCACCTGTCAACATATATTGTTAGAGAAATTGGTTTTGCACTTACTTTCTTAATTTTTTAAGATTATACATCCAGTCAGGAAGCCTCTACCTACTTTACAACATAACAAAATCAAGGAAAATATATTTTTCATCCACCCAGCATCCATGGCTGTGAAGTTTCCCACGTACTAACCTTGATTACTAACTCATTTAAAATACAAACTCTTGGATTTTCCATATTTTGGCCCATAGGGACTCACCAGGTATTTTAGAACTTCTCAAAAGAAAGTGCCGCTCTGTGTATTTCTTTGTGTTTTCTAATTTGGGCAGTATTTTTGTTTTCTGTATTGTTAGTTTTATGAAGTTCAAACCTACTGGAGTTAAAAGATTTTGTATTATTCCTATCAAACCTTTTGTTGTAATTCATGATTTGTAGAAACAAAAGAACCCAAATTGATGGATTCCAAATGAATATTATGATTATTATGATTATTATGCCTGTGGCAGTAGGGTTGGCATTTTCTGTGTTCCTGACTATGGAGATTTACTTCCTTATACCAGCCTGCTCTGTGAGAGCCAGTGTCACTGGATCACCATGACGGGACAACTTTGGAAGCAAAGCAACATGGCCGTTTCCACATCCTCTTGTTCTTACATTACTAAAGGCAGAAGGTGGGCTCTGCTTTAAATCTAGACGTTTAATGTACAAAGAGAGAGTGGCTTTCCACTACTCAGCTGCCACTGTCACAGATTAAACTTGTCTGTCTCTGTTTCCTTGTCATTCTCTAGCGTCCGTGCTCTCCTTGGTCCAATGTTTATAGACCGTCTATCATTGCTTTGGAGTATTTCCTGAGCAGATACAAATTCACACCTCTGTGTTCTTCTCACATAGGAGGGGATGCTTTATGGCAGAACACTCTGAGGAGGATCCTTGCATGGAATGTTCACACAATTTTGTTGTCGTTGCTGTTTTTTTCAGTTGTCCCTGAGATATATCTTTTGTTTAATTGAATACTCAACTATGCTAAGTTTAACTATCCACCATGCATTTACTTTGGATAGAGGAAAAGAAAATTTTTGTAAATGAAGCTATTCCTCTTTCAATAATTATCCCTACCATCATTTTTACACCATCTTAAATTGAAGTCAAATATAAAATCACATGTACACATACATGGAGAACAAACCTTAAAACTCCAACAATAAAAATGCAGACTAGCTGCACGTACTTTGAAACTTTCTGGCTGTTGCACTTCAAGAGTTGATTTCCAGGTGGGAGAACATATTCAAGTGCTAATCAATATTTGTTATTAGTGCCCTCACTATTTTTGGGAAAAGAACACTGATTTTTACACATTTAGTAAATAATTTGATAAATATTGAATGTGTCATTATGCCCATGTTTTAAAAACTCATAATTATACACAACTTAAACTAAGCATTGACTTTTTGTATCCAGTAAGTTTAAATGCATTTTATCTGAAACTCATGTTCATTTATAACCCAATTATTATATGACTAGATAACAAGAATATAATTTATGCAAATGAAGCTTTTTATTAAAATATAACAAATCTCATAATAGTTATTTTAAATGTCACTAGTTTCTTAATATTTTAAAAGTAAAAATCTACACAGTGAGAAAGTGTCTAATTCACCCCTAATTTTTGAAGGAAAATTATGAAATGGTAATTTGGATTTATTTAAATAGTTAAAAAGATGGTACTATGAAAAATATAAGTTCACCCAGAACATCGGCTGCCTTCCATAATCAACTATCATGTTTGCATGAAAACATAAAAATAAAATAAATACAACTTTCATTTCTTTAGACACACTCAAGCTCATTTTTCTGTGTATAAACCCAGAGGCCTGTCAGGTTCTTGTTAGATCTATTTTAATAACCGATCTTACTTATACCATTTACTTTCTTGATTAGTACATTATTGTTAAGATCAATTCAATAAAATATTTACAAATATCAAAATGGCATACAGAGAACATGACCACTTCCAACAGGCTAAGTTCCTCCGAGCATTTCTTAATAATAGTTGTTAAAATCAGTTATTTGTTTAAGTTTTTACTGATTCTGTGAATTTTACATCATGGACCCAATCCTATTCATCTCCTTATTCGTCAATATCAGCCCTCTGCTTGCAACCTCTCTCCCAAAACAAACCAAACAACAAACAAACAAAAACCAAATAAACAAACAATCCAACCCTGGAGGCTATGGTATGTCACTGTGTCATACAGTGTACCCTTTGTCCATACGACTTTACTTGCAAAGGTTCATTGCAGTGAATCATTGGTTTGGTTTGAGGACTCTGGCTTTGGCTATTCTGTCAGTACTGGATCTTCCCAGGGAAACCTCTCAGATATCCTGTTGTTGCCCCGTGTCATGCAGATACTGCAGCTTTGGTTCTTCAGCTCAGAATTTTCAGAGAAAAGCAGGAAAATTACTTAAAACAAAACATTTCTCAGGAATTCCAATCTATAGGTAATTTTATGTGCCTTTTATGAAACATAGGTAATCATTCTTTCTAATGTGAAAAGACCTTGACTTGCTAATCTCTAGATTTTGGTTTAGTCAGTAGTATGTAATAAAAGATACATTATGTAATCAAATGGATATTTTAAGTTTTAACATAATTCAGTCAACAAGATATACCATCAAATCATAATACCAAATTAGTTTTCTGTACTTTTTATTGGTTATTTTATTTCCTTATACCTCCCTCCAACCCTCCCTCCCCCTGCTTCTATAAGGGTTACTCACACACCTCCCACTCACTCCTCCCAGTCCTGGCATTTCCCTACACTGGGGCTTGGAGTTTTCACAGGACAAAGGTTCTGTCCTCCCATTGATTACCAATGAAGCCAATCTCTGATACATATGCAGCTGGAGCAATAGGCACCTCCATGTGTACTCTTTGGTCAATAGTTTAGTCCCTGGAAGCTCTGAGGAGTGTGGTTCGTTGCGATACTGTTGTTCTTCCTATGGGGTTTTGAACCCATCAGCTCCTTCAGTCCTTCCTCTAACTCCTTCATTGGGGTCAATGGTTGGCTGCAAGCATTCATATCTGTATTGGTCATGTTCTGGCACAGCCTATTAGAAGGCAGCTATATCAGGCTTCTGTCAGCAAGCACTTCTTCAGATCAGCAGTAGTGTCTGGGTTTGGTGTCTGCAGATGGGATGGATCCCTAGGTGGGGCAGTATCTGGATGGCCTTTCCTTCAGTCTCAGCCCCACTCTTTGTCCCTGTTTTTCCTTTAGAAGGGAGCAATTCTGGGCTAATATTTTTGAGATGGGTGTGTGGCCCCATCCCTCAAAAGAGAGCCATGCCTAACCTTTGGATATGCTCTCTACAGCTTCTTTCTCCCCTTTATTGGATATTTCAGCTAACAGGGGATAGCCACCAGAAAGTCTCAGATACCAGGAAAGCAAGAAGCTCCCAGGAGCCACAGGGATGACATCTGTAGTTTTTATTCTTAATAAGCTATTGAAATTTCCCTCTAATTCTTTGCCTTTAATAAAGTTAATTATCAATATGAGCAATGTGAGGACATAATTGTCCTCCTCAATACTTTTGATCAAATATTCTCAAAAGTCACATTGACATGTTTTTTCCTGGAACGAATGTAATCAATTCAAATAATGAAATCAGAAATAATTACCCCCAAATTCACACTTTTGCAAATTTTCAGCCATCTGAAAATGAAAAGATTTTGCAAGATATGATTCATTTCTGTAGCATCGGTTTGCTCACCATATTTTGCTTAAATCATTTAACTTAGTATGCTATAAATAGAAACATTCATGTCATGTCACCCTTGTTCTGAAAGACTCGAAAAAGAAAAGCCAAGGCTTAAGTGTTTCAGAGGGGTTAGAAGCTTTCTAACACCTTTCAGATGAAACGACAAAGAAAATCCTGATATAAAGAATAAGCTTTCACAACAATAATCACACTGTGAAGATGTTTGCAGGTTGATTTGAAAAGATTTTGTATCCTCAAACCCTGTCCCTTTGATAGATTTTCAGATGCATGGAGACATCTAGATAAACAAGTAAACAATCAGATACAGTTTCTGATGAGAAACCGTAACAATTTTATGAAAAATTCTTAGGAGGAGAAATTACTTTCATGCATCAATAACTGACCAAGCGTTTAACATTAGCTGTGCACATCTGTGGAGTACCACATTCTATTAATGACTTAAAAATTTACAACCTTTATTCTATGAAACAATATTTTAAAAAATTATCTAGAGATACATGATAAAAACATGCACATTGGTTATTGACGTATATCAGTTGTTCATTTGTTAACGGGAAAGACTATTAAAACTAGGGTTTTTTGTTTGAATAGGAAGACAAATCTCAAAATATAGACCAAGATACTTTACTTTGAACATTTTAAATACCTCAGGTTGGACTCTAACTTGTGGTGATCCTCCTCCTTCAGCCCTTGTAACACCTGGATTGCAAGCACGAAAGACTAAGACCAGCAGTTTTGAACTACCCTTATATTTACTTCATGATAGCTATCTATCATTAAGACAAAATTCATGGGTAAAACAATTTAAAATATATTTTCACTTAAGGTGTTGAAGCTTTAATGCATGTGTCCACTGGTTCCATTGCTTTGATGTGAGTAGTAAAGTAAAAAATGGCAAAAGAATGATGCTTGTCTCATGTCAGACAAGAAGCAGGATGTCAGAGAGGACGAGTCTGAGAATAAGACAAATAGGAGAGAGCATTCAGGTCCTGGGCCTCGCTCCCTCGGTCTAAATCCGTGTTCTTTAAACCCATTGAAAACTCACCAACAGAGTAATTTTTTGATGAGGTAATGAACATCCTAATTAATTGTTTCTCAATGATACCACAACATGAGACCAAGCCTTAAATGTATGAGCTATGCATAATTTACATTCAGACCATAACAGTGTCTTCATTTCCACTGTAAAATATACATGAAATGCCAGATAAATGGTGAAATAAAGCAAATGCCAATACTCAAAATTTATTACTTCTTGTATTTAAACTGCTCTATCTACATCAGCCACGGGAAAGATTTTAATGTTTGTAAATAAAGGTCACCAAGGAAGATGAAAAGGCTGTGGTATTCTGGTATCTAACAAACTATTCTAAATATAAAATTTCTATTATTAGATTATGCCACATACCAACCACTCTATTCCTATTAGGATATAGTGATAGTATTGTGACTACTGATAATGACTATCATGACTCTCACTGATGACTTTAAAAATACTGAGAAGGCTTCTCTGAGAAGACCATATGTTGTCTACCAATTTTTATTATTCTACCCATAACTTACAGAACAAAAAAGGAGAAATATCATAGTAATTGAAACACAGTAAAAGGTCATATAAACCCAAACGATACCTCATGTGAGTATAATTTAATGGAAATTCTATAGTTCAAGAGAGAAAGGAATTAGGCTGTGGGCTTTACTTTGAAATCAAGTAATAAGATCCATTGGTTGAGTAGCTCAGTTCAAAGTTTTCAGTAAAATTATCTGATAGAAGCAGTTGGGTCCAATCTCCTGAATTATCTTGAGTAAAGAGGACACGTGTGGGCACTGGGTCACCCATTCACCTACAGAGAAAATGCCCACTAAGGAGGTAAGCATAAAGGCTCCACATACTTAGAATTCAAGGCCCATACCTAAACATAGTAAAAGCAATATACAGCAACCAGTAGCCAATATCAAACTAAATGCAGAGAAACTTGAAGCAATCCCACTAAAGTCAGGGACTAGACAAGGATGCCCACTTTCTCCCTTTCTATTCAATATAATACTCAAAGTTCTGACCAGAGCAATTAGAAAACAAAAGGAGGTCAAAGGGATACAAATTAGAAAGGAAGAAGTCAAAATATCACTATTTGCAGATCATATGATAGTATATGTAAGGAGTTCCACCAGAAAACTCATACCTCTGATAAACAATTTCAGCAAAGTGGCTGGATATAAAATTAATTCAAATAAATATATAGTTATCCTCTACTCAAAGGATAATAAAGTTGAGAAAGAAATTAAGGGAATACAACCTTCACAATAGTCACATATAATTGGTGTGACTCTAACCAAGCAAGCAAAAGATCTGTATGACAAGAACTTTATGTTCCTGAAGAAAGAAATTGAAAAAGAACTCAGAGTTGGAAAGATCTCCCATGTTTATGAATTGGCAGAATTAATATAGTAAAAATGGCCATTTTGACAAAAGCAATATGTAGGTTCAATGCAATCACCATCAAAATGTCAACTCAATTCTTCATAGAGTTATAGAGAGCAATTTGCAAATTCATTTGGAATGACAAAAAACTCAGAATAGCAAAAAGTATTCTCAACAATAAAAGAACTTCTGGAGGCAGGGGTTGGGATCACCATCCCTGAACTCAAGCTGTACTACAGAGCATTAGTGATAAAAACTGCATGATATCAGTACAGAGACAGGCAGGTAGATCAATGGAATGGAATTAAAGACCAAAAAAAATGAACCTACACACCCATGGTCATTTGATCTTTGACAAAGGAGCCAAAACCATCCAATGGAAAAAAGACAGCATTTTCAACAAATGATACTGGTTCTACTGGTGGTCAGCATGTAGAAAAATGCAAATCTATCCATTCTTTTTTCCTTGTATAAGGCTCAAGTCCAAGTGGATCAAAGATCTCCACATAAAACCAGATACACTGAATCTAATAGAAGAGAAATTAGGTAACAGCCTCAAACACATGGGCATACAGAAAAATTTCCTGAACAGAACACCAATGGCTTATGATCTAAGATCAAGAATTGACAAATGGGACCTCATAAAATTGCAAAGAACACTGTCAATAGGACAAAACAGCAATCAACAGATTGGGAAAAGTTCTTTACCCATCCTACATGTAATAGAGGGCTAATATTCAAAATTCACATACTTATAAATATTGAGAATACTAAAACACACACATATTTTACTTTTACTTTGTAAAATTCCAAAAGTGACAGTGAAAGTTCAAAACATGGTTAAGAAGAAACAACACCATCAACACTATATGAGTGTATTTTCTATTTGACACAAGTCAGCTACTTAATGATAGCATTAAGCAATTATTCACTTATTTTTCTCTGTACAATGAGAAAAAACAGTATATATAAAATTTTATTTCATATAATTTGATGTGTTTGAGTATGAATATGTTTGTGTACTTCAAAACACTTTCAAAGTTGTTATTTACACATGGATATCTTTCCACAGTGAACTATGTTAGTTCAGGGATATGGAAGGTGCCTGTGGCTCAATCACAAAGATCAGAACTAGTAGATGATACTCTGGGGGACACACTTTTCTAATTTGTCAAATCCAAGGCTAGAAATATGTAGACGTTTAAGGTCAAACAAATTATTTGTCAAAAAATGTTGCACATGAATTACAATCAACAAGTAGAAATGTCAGAAACCTGGCCAAGAAAAGAAGCAGAACTGCATGAGAGTTAGAAAGCATGCTGCATGGAAAAGGATTGTTCTATGGTGTAACAAGAACATTCAGTGTGTTAGTTTCTTCATGGCCTTCTATTTAGCCACAGTGATACCAAAGTAAATCATAAGGAAAGCCTGTGAGAAATAAACACAATATTGTTTTAGTGAGGTTATGGATCTTTAAGGAAAACTTAGTAAAACCATTTTTTAATGAGTATAATTTCTAAATGGATCCTTATACCCACAGGGAAGCGTTGCTCTCATCCTAACCAAAGAAATCTTTCTTTGCACGGACTAACACCACTACAGAAAGTCAGAGCTAGTCAAAACTGAGAGAATTGATTGTGATGTGTTCAGCTCTAATTGATATATAGAGATACTACATATAATTATACCTATAAACACAATACATATATAATACATATATTTTTATAGGCTCCTGATTACATAGAGTATACATACAACTATACATATATACATTACACACACATGCGCGCGCGCGCGCACACACACACACACACACACACACACACACACACACATATATATATATATATGTATATATATATATATATATATATATATATATATATATATGCCAGAGGACCGTAAAGACTGATGCCATATTGTGTGCTCTAGAGAAGACAGAGAAGATGCACCCCCCCAAAAAAAATCTCAAAAATATGGCTACTTAAGCAAGAATTTAATGATGACAGCACTATTTGACATACCAACATGTATAGAGGCAATCTCATAGGATCCTGTTGCTAGGTGAACAGCCATTACCAATTAGCTGCTTGACCCTCCACAAGAGTAAGTCTCCTAATTAGTCTTCTGACATCAATAGGAAGCCTTAAAAACATATACACAAGCAACAGTAAATGTTCTCAGCTGACTGCATTTTTATATGTTTGCATACATGTATATATAAACAATAATAATTAAAGAAAATGAAGTCATGCATTTTAGATGGAATGGAGTGGAGGAAGTCATCAGAGGGACTGGAAGGAGGAGGAAGAAAATGATACAGTTATATTTTATTTAAATTATAAAATAACATTATTTTAAATTATTTAAAAAAAATAGGAGAGATGGCTCAGAGGTTAAAACCACTGATTCTATTTCCAGAGGTCCTGAGTTCAAATTCCTGCAATCACATAGTGGCTCACAACCATCTGTAACAGAATCTTTTGGTGAGTCAGAACACAGCTACAGTACATTCAAATACATACAATGAGTGTTGTATTTTGTGAAATGCTTTTTCAGCAACTGAGGACATGATCATGTGAATTTTTTCTTTGAGTTTGTTTTTATAGTGCCTTACATTAATGGATTTTCATATATTGGACCAACTTTTTATCCCTGGGATGAAGAAGTCCACTTGATCATGGTAAATGATGGTTTTAATGTGTTCTTGGATTCAGTTTGCAAGAATTTCATTGAGTATTTTTGCAACCATATTCATAAGTCAAATTGGTCTAAAGTTCTCTTTTTGTTGCATTCTTGTGTGATTTAGGTATCAAAGCTTCATAAAATGAATTCACTAGTGTTCTTTCTGTTTTTATTCTATAGACTAATTTGAGGAGTATTGGTATTAAGTCTTCTTTGAAGGTCTAGTAGGATTCTGCACTAAAGCTATCTGGCCTTGGGCTTTTCTTGGTTGGTAAGGTTTTATTGACTCCTCTTTTTTCTAAGAGGATATGGACCTGTTTAGAAAGTTGACCTGCTCTTGATTTAACTTTGGTATGAGTATCTGTCTAGAAGATTGTCCATTTCATCCAGATTTTCCAGTTCTGTTGAGTTTGGCTTTTGTAGGAGGATTGGATGATATTTTGGATTTCCACCATTTTCATTTTGTCTCCATTTTCGTTTCAGATTTTGTGAATTTGGATACAGCCTCTGGGCCCTTTAGTTAGTTTGGCTAGTGGTTTATATATCTTGTTGATTCTCTCAAAGAACCAGCTTCTGTTTCTTCCTCCTCCTCCTCCTCCTCCTCCTCCTCCTCCTCCTCCTCCTCCTCCTCCTCCTCCTTCTCCTTCTTCTTCTTCTTCCTCGATTCTTTACATAGTTCTCTTTGTTTCTATTTGGTTTATTTCCTCCCTGAGTTTGATTATTTCCTGTCATCTACTCCTCTTGTATATGTTTGCCTCTTTTTGTTATAGAGCTCTCAGGTATTCTGTTAAGTTGCTAGAAAGGAATCTCTCTGATTTCTTTGCCAGGGTACTTAGTGCTATGAATTTTCCTCTTAGCACAGCTTTCTTTGTGTCCCATAAGTTTGAGTATGCTGTGTCATCATTTTCATTGCATTCAAAACAGCCTTTAATTTCTGTCTTTATTTCTTCCTTGACCAAGTTATCATTGAGTAGAGAGTTGCTCAGTTTCCATGGGTATGTGGGTTTCCTGTTACTTTTGTTGTTATTGAAGACCAGCCTTAGGCCATACAACACCCCTTCATGTTAAAAATATTGGACAAATCAGGAATTCAAGGCCCATACGGAAACATTATAGAAGCAATTTACTACAAACCAACAACCAATAAAAAAATTAAATGGAAAGATCCTTGAATCAATCCCAGTAAAATCAGGGACAAGACAGGAATGTCCATTCGTTCCATATCAATTTAATATAATAGTCAAAATTCTAGCTAGAGCAATAAGACAACAAAAAGAGATCAAGGGGATAAAAATTGGCAGAGAAGAAGTAAAGGTATCACATTTGCAGATGATATGATAATGTACATAAATGACTCCAAAAATTCTACCACAGAACTTCTACAGTTGATAATCAACTTTAGCAAATTCGGTGAATATCAAATTAACTCCAATAAATCAGGACCCTTCCTGTATACAATGATAACCAGGATGAGAAAGACATTATGGAAACAACATCCTGCATAATATCCACAGATAATATAATACGTTGAAGTAAGTCTAAACAAACAAGTGAAAGATCTGTATGAAAAAAAATAAAAACTTCAAGTCTCTCAAGAAAGAAACCAAAGAAAATTTCAAAAAATGGAGAGATCTCCCCAGCTCATGGATTGGCAGAAATAGCAGTAAAAATGTTGAGCCTATCAAATTCAATCTACAGAATAAATGCAATCCTCATCAAAATCCCAACACAATTCATCAAAGACATGGAAAGAGCAATTCTCAAATTCATCTGGAAAAGCAAAAAACCCAGAATTGCAAAAACAATTCTTAACAACAAAAAAACTTCTGGGGGAATTACCATACTTGACCCTAAGCTATACTACAGAGCAGTAGTGATAAAAATCATGGTATTCCTGGTAATATCCACTGATCAGTGAGTACATACCATGTGTGTTCTTCTGTGACTGGCTTATGTCACTCAGGAAGATATTTTCTAGCTCCATCCATTTGCCTATGAGTTTCATGAAGTCATTGTTTTTAATAGCTGAGTAGTACTCCATTGTGTAAATGTACCACATTTTCTGTATCCATTCCTCCATTGAAGGACATCTGAAGTCTTTCCAGCTTCTGGCTCTTATAAATAAGGCTGCTATGAACATAGTGGACCATGTGCCCCTGTTATATGTTGAAGAATTTTTAGATATATGCCCAGGAGTGTTATAGCTGGGTCCTCAAATAGTACTATGTCCAATTTTCTGAGAAACCTCCAGGTTGATTTCCAGAGTGGTTGTACCACCTTGCAATCCCACCAACAATGGAGGAGTGTCCCTCTTTGTCCACAGGCATCTGCTGTCACCTGAGTTTTGATCTTAGCCATTCTGACTGGAGTGAGGTGGAATCTCAGGATTGTTTTGATTTGCATGTCCCTGATGACTAAGGATGTTCAACAATTTTAGGTGCTTCTTGGCCATTCTGTATTCCACAGTTGAGTATTCGTTTTTTGCTCTGTAGCCCATTTTCAGTATGTTTATTTGATTCTCTGTAGTCTAACTTCTTGAGTTCTTTGTGTATATTAGATATTAACTTTCTATCAGAGTAGGATTGGTAAAGCTCTTTTCCTAATCTGTGGGTTGCTGTTTTGTCCTATTGACAGTGTCCTTTGCATACAGAAACTTTGCAATTTTATGAGGTCTTTTGTTGATTGTTGATCTTAGAGCATAACTCATTGGTGTTCTGTTCAGGATATTTTCCCCTGTGCCTAAGTGTTCGAGGCTTTTCCCCACTTTCTCTTCTATTAATTTCTATATATCTGGTTTTAAGTGGCTATTAGCCAAAACCTATACCATTCTTAGGCATATACCCAAAAGATGCCCCACCATGTTAAAGAGGCACACTTTCCACTATGTTCATAGAGGCTTTATTTGTGATAGCCAGAAGTTGGATACAACCCAAATGTCCCACAACAGAGGAATAGATATAGAAAATGAGTTTCATTTACACAACGAAATACTACTCAGCTACTATGAACAAATTTTTCAGGCAAATGGATGGAACTAGATAATATCATCCTAAGTGAGGTAACTTAGAGCCAACAGGACATACATAGTATGTACTCACTAATAGGTGGATATTATCCAAAAATGTGCAGATTACCCAGGATACCATCCTCAGAACTTTAAAAGGTTAACAAGCAGAAGGGCCCAAGTGAGGATGCCTCAATCTCACTTGGGAGGGAGAAGAAAGCAATCACAGGAGGTGGGAGCGGGGAGTTACCTGGGTGGAATAGAGGACAGGGAGAGGAAGAGGAAAACATGACCAGGTAGTGGGTGGTGGTTAACATGACTAAAACCCTGAGGGCCAGCAGAAAGAATGGAAACAGGCAGCCTCAGAAGGTAGCAGGTATGTGGGATCCTATAGAATATACCAAAGACCTGGGAAGTGAGAGACTCCCAGGACTCAAAGAGAGGGACCCTAGATGAAGAGTCCTACAGTAGAGAGGGGGAACTTGTAGAGCCTACGTCCAGTGAAAGACAGTGCATCAATAAGAAGGATGGAGTTGCCATCCCAGAGACAAAAACTCTGACCCCGTATGTTAAAAAAATTGTAGGCACAAAAATGGAGAAGAGCCTGAGAAAAAGAAGGTCCAGCGACAGGCCCAAAGTGGGATCTAAGGGAAGGCCCCAAGGTCTGACATTATTACTGATGCTATGGTATGCTCACAAAACGTGGTCTATCGTGACTGCCCTCCTAAAGACCCAACAAGCAGCTGAAAGAGTCAGATGCATACATTTACACTCAACAAATGGACAGAAGCTGCTGACCCTTGTGGTTTAATTAGGGCAAAGCTGTAAAAAGCTGATGAGGAGGGCCACTCTACAGGAAGACCAACAAGTCTCAATTAACCTGGACCCCAGAAAGCTCTCAGACACTGGGTCACCAACCAGGCAGCACACACCAGCTGAATGAGGCTCCCGACATATATACAGCAGAGGACTGCCAGGTCTGGCCTCAGTCAGAAAAGATGCACCTAACCCTCAAGAGACTGGAGGCCCTAGGGAGTGAGGAGGTTTGTTTGGGTGGGGGTGGGGAGTATGGACAGCCTCATGGAGATGGTGGAGGACCATAGGATATGGAAAAGTCAGAGGGTGGCCCAGGATTGCGATAAAGTCTGAACTGTAGAAAAAGATTAAATTAAAATAAAAAGACCTTAATGGAAGACAATAATTAAATAATTCTGTGGCCTGAGTAAAAAGAAGTATCACTCAAAATGTTTCTTTTATGCTTTTCAGGGCTAGCTATTGGCATTTAGTCTTAATATTATTCTACTGCATTAAATATATATTCTGTATTCATTATCTAATTATAATATAGTTTTAATTTTGTTACACAAATAATGATTGAATTTTCTACTTAAAATATGTAATAGCAGTTTTGTTTGTTTGTTTTACTTATTCAACAGCTAATTGAGATTAGCAATATTGAAGCTCATCAAAGCTAGGGATATCTCCTCCTAAGCAGCTTTTCAGATTTATGTCATCTCTCTTAGTTAACACAGTAATTTTAAGAAGGGGGAAGTATCACATTGTCCCTTCTGAGACTTCTAAATAGCATATGAGAGGGAGCAAGGCTAAGGTGGCAGGACACTATTCAAGAGCAAATAAGGAAAGACTTCTCCTTTTAGTTAGACATTAATGAAACAGAACTATTTTTTAGTATGTTGAAATTTACCCCTTAAGTTCCTTTTAATCCATTCTTTTATATAATGCTTTTGTTGAAAGATATTGTACGTGTCGTTTCTCTTGCCCTAGGTAAAGCAATGGTTTTTTGTAAACAACCACTACTGTTATCCTCTACCAGATAATCTTAATCCAAATGCATCTGTCAATCACTTTGACAGGAAAATATCCCTCAGAAAGACATGTTGATCCAGTGATTTTAAAAGCTAGCCTCAATGTAAAGCTAGTAAGTAGATGGCACAATTTTCCTTTTGCCAATGCTCCTCATTGCAAGGAGAGGGTTTTTCTCTTCTACCGTCCCTTGGCCATTGATCTTGTTCATCCCCTATGAATCTGTAAGAAACCTAGTCCTCTCTATTGTGTTCAGGACTCATGGGAATTCCTATTTGAGGCCAAAACAAGATTCTAGAAACAATTAGTTTTTTTCAAGACAACATATTACATGGAAAGCTCAATATTTTAATTTCACTTTCTGCTGATAAATTCAATATATACATAATGGCACTGGCAATGGCAATAATAAGCATTAATTTCTATGCTATCAGACCTCAATTCTTAGTAATATGGGCTGATATGGGATGGTTAAGAAAAGAGAGGGGAGAGGGAATTTATATAACTAAATTTAAACTAAATTAAATTAAAGGTAAGTAATGGCCTTGCCATTCATCAAACTATGAATCAAGCTCAAAATCACTTTTATGGAAACTTGTGTTTGCAAAATCCAGAATAAATTCTGTGCTTCCATGATGCTTATAAACATAAAACATTTGTTTTCTCCATTAGTCTATATTAGGCTGAATGAATGGAGCAACATCAATTTTTTTAATGCTTTCTCCTCTACCTACACTCATTTTCCACTAGAACCTTCTCCACTGTCTTCCCTGTCTGTTACCCTCTTGTGGAGGTTCTCATTTCTTTTGTAAACCTTTCCTGTAATCTGAGAAAAGGCAAATGATTTGCCTAACCTAAAACTTATATTCTTAATATTTTCTTTACATTAAATTGTATAGTTTTGGTAAATCTTTAGCTGTAAAATGAACTGATCAGAATATGAAATGTTTGCATATTAATATTAATTAACACTTTAGGAAAATCAGACTTTCACCCACAGAAAACTTTCATAATTTAGAATTCTGGCAATTGGCTTGAGCCAGAGTATCTCTGAGCAATGTTTATCTCATTTCTGTCTTACCTTCCAAAATTATGCATGACAATTCTAGTTAGTTCAAAGTAAAATCAGAATGGATTCATTAGATGTAATCACTTTAAACATTTTGGTGCTGAATTTTTAAATAATTATGACTTATAAATATGAGGAGTGTTTGTAGAGACCCTGTTGATAACAAAATCAATTTAATGCTGCTTGAGACAAGTTAAGTAAGTAGACTCTGAGCTGCTGGTTAGAAGGATCACAATGAGCTCATTGAGACATCATATAGTTGCAGAAAAATTCAACAGAAATCCATATAGCATAGGAATGAGAAGCTGACCTCATTTGAAGCAATTCTCAACAAATTATCTCCTAACTCTGCATGTCTCATCAATGAAGGCACCAAATGCCTTTGTCCCAACTACCGTTAAAGTATTTTTATATTGTGAACAGCCATTGGAAGTTAAAAGTAGCAACCATGTCTACTTATTTACTGTGTAATGAGAGAAACCTATCTTTCTCTAAAGTAAAGAGTAGGAATAATCAGAGGGCATTCCTATCCCTAAGCTTGGCCATTCTGTTTGCTTATTTGTTTCTAAAATGTAACTTATTGAGTTTCTGTTGTTGAGATTGTGGTTTTGTTTTGTCTTATTTAGTTTCATTTTTTTCTTTGGTTTATTTAACTCTGTAGTAATTGAGGACTGACTTACAGATATAAACGTGGTGTTATTCAGGAAGTTTATTGTCTTTTAATAATAAGCAAAAAACTATGTTGGGTTAACTTTATACTAAAATTTAGTACTAATAATTTTTGAAAACTACAAAAAATAAAAATAGCGATGGCACTGGTAAAATAAAAGAGGTATTGGTAGAATAAAAGGTATTGCATCCCAGCATCGTTGGAGAATTTTAAAATTCTATTATGTATTATTCTTATGTATGATATCATGTGTAACACATTCATGAATAGCCTGTGGAAGCTAGAGGAGGGAATTAGATCCCCTAGAACTGAAGTTATTGGCAGTTATGAACCTTCAAGTTGATGGTGGGAGCTGAATGTAGGTCTCCTACAAGAGCAGTGATGGCTAATGACTACTGAGCCACCTCACCAGTCAAATAGTTCTTAAAATACATAAATCTACTTTCTTACAACAAAGGTATAAATAGGAGATATTACACGATTAGGAAATTAAAGCAGATCAGTGTGATAACTGACTGAAAACCATATACCTAATATGTGGCCAATCTGTAGTGGGTTGTCTCAGCTTGTATTCTGATGCTAAATACTGCCTCTCAAGATCTGGTTGCCCCCCAAAGAGAAGATTTTCATATACACCAAATGATGTTGTGTAAACCTTGCTACCCAATTTCACTGGTTAGGAAAAGGCTAGATCTGTGATTGGGCAGCAGATGGAGAAAAATGGAACCTGAGGATTAAGTGAGGGTGTGGCAGGGAGAAGAAGAAAGGACACAGAAGTGAAGGAAGCCACCATGAGAGGAGATGGACTATGAGCATGTGGCCAGGAAACAGAAAGTAAAGGTTACATTATGGCTGAGAGGTTGAAATGCATTAGAATACCTCCATACCTGCCCGACCCATGCTTGTGGGTTGTTAAAAAAAAAACAAAAAACAAAAAACAAAAAACAAAACTGGATTATGTGTTTTTTACACAGTCTAGATAGAATGATTAATTTTATTTACACCCTAGGCTAAAATATATAACATCAATCATCAGTCTACAAATTAAAGCAATTTCTTTTGCATTTGGGATTTTAAGTAACCATTATGTAATGGTCTTTCTGTGTTGTAGGCTAGCCACATCCAACCGTCTAACACCGAAGGAACATTGGTGACTTAAAGTTGAACTAAGTTACTTAATTCTCCAAATTCTCTTTTCCATGAGAAACTATAAGTTTAAAAACCTATTAAAATTTCAATCCCCAAAAGTTTTCATATGAAAAAGAAAAATATCCATTTGATTTTGATCATAAATGGGTGTTTGACAGGAGGGGAATTACATATAATCATTGATATGCCATGAAAGGGAGAGGTTGTGACAACTTCAGAGAAGTGCAACATGACCACAAACAGATATAGTGCCTTTTTATAACGGGGTGGCACTAATATTACAACTGACCATCA
Organism: Rattus norvegicus; assembly: GCF_021556685.1. Lineage (NCBI taxonomy): Eukaryota > Metazoa > Chordata > Mammalia > Rodentia > Muridae > Rattus > Rattus norvegicus. The sequence continues at coordinate 37,615,100 of NC_141547.1, forward strand.
TTAACACAGGCTTATATGTCTACATGTAGAAGCCCATGAGATATTTTAGCCACAATCAAGATGAATAAGTTATGCATTTTTGTCATTATTTCAAGTTTTCTGGAACTTGAAGCTCCAGACTCCTGCTCTTACTATGGCAAGTAACAACCAATTTTACCCAACATGCTTTGCAAAAATAAACAAGAAAATCATAGCAAAACCTTTATTATCTGGGTTTTCAAATTTCAACACTTGTGTAAGTTTAACTATTTGACCGAGTTTAAATGAAACCCATAATTCTAGGTCCTTTGGAATCTGAAAAGAAATCCTGAAATTTCATGGGGATCCACAAACATGCAACAAATGTCCTTCTCATGTGTTGAGTTTCAGTAGAGTAGATAGAAACCAAGAACAAGAAAGACAAACATAATATGTACTCATTTCTACATGGATATTGGCAGATAAGTAAAGGATAATCATGGCACAATCCACAGACCACCAGACTCTAAGTAACACGGAGGGCCTGGGGATGGGAGCTGCATGGATCTACCTGTGAAGAGGAAATAGAATAGATTTTGCGGGTAGACTGAGGGCAGGTGAAGATGGGAACTAGAGATATCAGTTGGAGAGGAGGGAGGCATAGAGAAAGTACAGGGAGAGGAAACTATAATTTGGGGTTCATTTGGGGAGGTAGGAGATGTAGAAAACTACTACAGTAGAAGCTTTCTGATACCTGTGAGTGTGACCCTAAGTGAAGACTCCTAGTAATAGAGACTATGAAGCCAAAGACAGCCAGCTTTGGTAACCAGGCAAGGTTTCTATTGGTGGAACTCCAACAACAATCCATCCACTAAACCCTTCAACCTCCAACCTATCCTACCTGCCAGATATGCTGGTGCAATGGTGACTCAGAGCTTGCAGGAGTAGCCAGCCAATAACTGGTCTAACTTGAGTCTCATGCCTGACACTACTTGGATGGCCAGAAACCAGAAGCTGGATGGCCATGAAACCTAGGGTAAAACAAAACAAAGAAAAATCTGATCCAAATTGACCACAAGTTTTAAAATAACCAAAATTATGTGAAACATATTCTATGGCAAAGAAAGGAGCTATAGTAGGCAGCAAAGGAGTGTTTTATTACAACTCACTTAATTATGCCATCCTTCTCACATAAGATAGTTAGGCATATTTGGTGCTGTTTTTAAGTCAAGGAATATAAACTGGTATAAATAAAATTAACTAAGCCTATATATGTCAATTAGTTAAGGCTGGGGTATTATTTTTTTATCTACCATATTGAGGAAGAATAAGGAAAGAATGCATGAATATGGAGATTGAAATTCATTCAGTAATAAAGGAAAGTGTTTCATAATATCAATGTTGTCAGTTTTGTGATGCTATAACAGAATACCTGGGGCAAGTAATAATGAAAAACGAGTTCATTTATGTCACACTTTTAGGCTTATATCTGACATTACATGTCAGTATTAAGTCCAAGTTTGCTGAGGCCATGTGTTTCACATTAGGATAGCACCTGATGATGCAAGAAGCCATGCTTAAACCAATAGTTTTCAACCTTCCTAATGTTGAGACCTTTGAATACGGTTCCTCAATTTGTGGTGAGCCTCAACCATAATACTATTTCATTGCTACACTGTAACTGTAATTTTGCCATTGTTATGAATTATAATGTAATTACCTATTTTTGAAAGAAAGAGTTTTATTGGGTATGTTTTCATTTAAATTTCAAATGTTACTCACTTTCCGAGTTTCCCATCTATAAGCCCCTATCTCATCCTACCTCCCCCTTCTTCTATGAGGTGTTATTCCTCCCCAACCATCCCCTTTCCAACCTGACATTCCACTACACTGGGGAGTCCAGCCTTGGCAGGAGCAAGGGCTTCTCCTCCCATTGGTGCCCAACAAGGCCATCCTCTGCTACATATGCAGCTGGAACCATGGGTCTATCTAAGTATACTCATTAGGTAGTGCTTTAGTCCTTGGAAGCCCTGTTTAGTTGTTATTGTTGTTCTTATGGGGTTGCAAGTACTTTCAGATCGTTCAAACCTTTCTCTAACTCCTCCAATGTATACCCCGTTCTCAGTTCAATGGTTTGCTGCTAGCCTTCACCTCTGTATTTGTCTTCTGGTTGAGCCTCTCAGGAGACAGCTCTATCAGGCTCCTATCAGCATTTACTTCCTGGCATCAGTAATATTGTCTAGGTTTGGTAACTATATGTATGAAATTATTGGGCAAATGTATGGAATTAAAAAATATCATTCTGAGTGAGGTAACCCAGTCACAAAAGAACACACATGGTATGCACCTGCTGATAAGTGGATATTAGCTCAAAATCTCAGAATACTCAAAGTACAATTCACAGATCACATGAAGCTCAAGAAGAAGAATGAGCAAAGCATGAATATTTCAGTCCTCCTTAGAAGGAGGAACAAATACTCAATGGAAGAATTATGGAGACAAAATGTGAAGCTGAGACTGAAGGAATAGCTATCCAGAGACTGCCCCACCTGGGATCCACCCAATAGAAAGACACCAAAACCAGAAAATATTACAGATGCCAGAAAGTGCTTGTTGACAGGATCCAGATATAGCTGTCTTCTGAGAGGCCTTGCCAGAATCTGACAAATATAGAGACAGATGCTCAGAGCCAACCATTGGACTGAGTATGAATTCCTCATTGGAGAAACTAGAGAAAGTACTAAAGTAGCTGAAGGGGTTTGCAACCCATCAGAACAACAACAATATCAACAAACCAGACACCCCAGAGCTCCCACTGACAAGACCACCAACCAAAGAATACATATGGAGGAACCCATAGCTCCAGCTGCATATGTAGCAGAAAAGAGCCTTGCTGGATAATTGGGAGGAGAGGACTTTCATCCTGGGAATTCTCAATACCCCTATGTAGGAGAATGCCAGAGCAGTGAGGTAGGAGTGGACAGGTGGGAGGGGGAGAATCCTCATAGAAGCAGATGGATTGGGTGGAGGATCAGGAAATAAAATAACATTTGAAATGTAAATAAATAAATATCCAATAGAAAATAAAAATAAAATACATCATAAAAATAGAAAGAAAGAAAGAAAGCATAGATAGAAGTCTGGTCCTGAGTTGTCTTGACAGTGACCATAGTTGCACCTCTAAAAATCTATTGAAAATACAGAATTGCTTATTGAATTGGATAATGAAATGATTTGAGAGCCAGATGATTATGGCAATCAAACATAAACCGAACAAACAAACAAAACAACATCAAAAACAAACTCCTCAGAAATATGGTTCCTAAAAGCTAAGCCACCAGAAACAAAATCCAGAACTGCATATTTTTCTTGGGTGTTGGGGGAGAAATGAAGTAACAACTTTGTGTGAAGAATATATTTAAGGGCTTGGTACAGTCTCTCCCTTGGAAGACATATTGTGAAGTTCTCTCAAGAGGACTATAAAGGAGGAATTGAATAAATGAACAAAGAATCCTTGGGAACCAAAATATTGATAAATAAACAAATCCCAATTCTTGGGAAAGGAGCAGGTGATTTTTAAGTTTCTAATTGATTTTCTTATTGCAATATAAGAAACACTAGATGTAACACAGGACTGAAATTGTAATTAAGGAGGAAAATCTATAACAATCACTTTTGCGAACACATCTAAAAGTGACAGTGGGAAAGATGTTTAAACAAATCATTTTCAGGCCTATTGAAAAGATAATGGAGTGCAGTTCTCGTTCGGCATAGGCAACAGTTCACTTTGTCCAGGAAATTATAGGGCAGCAATGTATAATGCTTGGACTGCAATGTAGTATGCTTGGACTTCATTAATAAAAACACAGGACTCTGTGGACTGGGAAATTAGTCACTCCTTGAAGCAGAAGAGCCCAGGAAACCACCCACACCCCACCTTTTTGTTCTGCCAGTCAAACAACATTATAAATGTGCTAAATTATTTTCTAGTCTCTGTCGGTTTAGAAAAAAATAATGTGGTTTTTGAAAGGAGTCCAGCTGCTCATTTAGGTTGAGAAGAAGGGGATGAGTGGGCATCCATATTTAAACCCAGTTCACAAAGGAATAGTCATTATTTGCAGCCCAATAATTACAGAACTTGAGTTAGGAAGAAGGAGATTCATACTGCTGAGTGTCTGAGCATGCTGATATGGCTAAATGAGTGTTCGCTCTTGGTGTCAGCCCAATTATACTATTAACTCCTAAGAACTGCATGGCAAATTCACATGGTACACTAGATTTCACTTGATTGGAAAGCCTCTTTCTAACAGTAATATATTTTAAATCAAAGATTCCAAAAATCTAAAATATTTAGAGGCTCAGTCACCCAAACCAATAGATATCTGAGGAATAATACAAGCTTATAAATTGAATTCAATGTTAAAGTCAAAGGAATATGTCATTGATTTCAGTCCTAAAGTCCAAATATATTTCAAAGTCACATTTAAAGCATAACTAGTCTTCTAGGTTTGATGAGCTACATTTTAGCTGACTACTAGTTTCAATATTTCCAATTGGAACTTTAAGGCAGGAGCTAGTGAGCCCTGACAAAGCAGATCCCTATTGACATACTTACAATGGGCACCAAAGCCACAAAGTTCAGTTCACAAAGTGACCTGGTTGATGCTTTACACAACTGTGTTTCTAGGTGTTAAAATGTATACAATTTGATGTTTGCATTGGCAGTGTGTATCTGTTTCAATGTTTAGTTAATCCCTTTCCTTTGCTCTGATTGTCAGCATAGTAATGCTGTTCATATTTCATGTTCTAACTTAGCTCTTTCTACCATGAAACAACGAACAGGGGGAGTATAAACTACACAAGTTTTCTTTCAAAAATGTTACTCTGTGTTCACATACATTATCATCATCACTATGCTGATTTTATACATCATTTTCATATTTAAATTAACAGTAGAATTTCTTATTGATTGCTGAAAAACTTTGATTCTGATTCACATATTGGGCATCGGTAAATGATTAAAGACCTAGGTAATATCTAGACAGACTGTGAAAATTAAACATGCTGAATATTTTTGTGCCAATTGAGAAAGATGAAACTCATAATTCTTAACCCAAATCATAGTTAGTTGCGCAGATTAACTTCATTATATCAACTTCTCCCTTAAACATTTTCATTGTGTTTATAAAAAACCGCATCCTTAATTTTAAAAACTCCATGGATTTCATATTCATATTTTTTAACTACAAGTAAACTGTAATTTGTGCTGAAATTCTGTTTGTGTGTTTTGTCTTATGTCTCATAGCAAAAATAGAATTTATAAGAGCATTCTTTCAAGAAGCATTGACTACCTAGTGTTAGTATTGTCATTTTTCAATATGAGAGCCTTGAGACAGAGGAAATGAGGGACATTTCTATTCCCTACCCCCTCTGGAAAACAGCAAGCAATATAGCTGAGAAGCCATGACCCCAGCTTAGAATGCAGTAATACAGAAATATTGTCATATACATAGGGATTTATACAAAGCAAAATGCCAGCTGTAGAGCATTTGATGCTTTAGTTGAAAATTAGATTATATAAAGCCCTTTATATATTTGGGATATTAATATTAACATATACATGTTATTTCCATTCCTCGGATTATCTGCTCATTTTATTTATTTTTTCTTTCATTGGTAGAAGGATTCTAATTTAATATGGTCTTACTTATCTACTTATATTTCTGTTTTTGTTGCCTGGGTCTACCATTTCCATGAAGTCTTTTGCTAAGACCACTGGCACAATCATTTTTCATTGTATTTTCTTATAAGAGTGTTGTTGTTTCAGGTTTACATCTAAATTTTAATCCCCTTTGGCTTGATTCTTTTGTATGTGCTTAAACCTTCTATCCATTTCTTTTCTATCCCTCCATTCTTCCATCTCAGTGTATGGAGAGAAATCACCTGCTAGAAAAGGACTGTGCCACTGAGTACATAGCTTCATGTAAGGCTATGGTTAAAGCTCATATTGGTACACTTTATTTTCATTCTTTGCCTCTGAGTACTCAAGTTGCCCATGATATTGAATGAACGACTCCTTTCATATGACCTTTAAAGGTCATTTTATCCTATATGCTTATGTTTATTTCTGTGTAACTATTTTATTCTTTAGAACTTTCTGTTTTCGTGTCAGTTCTGTATATCTTCATTATAATATTATACTTTCAATATATGTAAAAGCATTTGGCATACTGTCTTCAGTTTGTTTTTCCTCAAAAGTTACTGTTTTCTTTAAGTCTTCTGTTATTCTGTCAGCTTTCAGCAGTGTTCTGTTTTATTATTTCTGTAAAAGCCACTCTTATGATTTTGCTAAATTATTAATTAAATCAGTAGACTGGCTTGTGTAGATATTTTAATCCTAATTTTTACTATTTTAATTTATTAACACAGGACACAATTTTATTATTTTTAACTGACTTAACTTCTACATATTAATGTTTTGAATAAACTACTTTTCTCCTAGTTAACATTATTCTTATTTCAATCTTTCTGTGTCATTTTTAGACTGTTTTTATCAAGTTCTCTTCATCTTGATTCATTAGTAATGAATTTAAATGCTACTGACTGAGACATTTCTCCAAATGACTAGTAGGTCAAAAGCACTTAACTTTGATTTTCAAGAAAATTAAGAATAAAATCTAAATCGGCTGTTTCCTCATCCTTTTGAAGTTGCTATTACAAATAACAAAAGCTAACTAAAGTTGACAGGGATGTATTGAATATGGAAAGATCTCGAAGAGGGTGTAAATTGATGCAACTCCCATGGTGAGCAATATGAAAATAAGTCAAATAATTAAAGTTTTTAATTACCATATAATTTGGCAGGCCCAGTTCTCATATATATCAAAGAAATTGAAATTAAGATCTTAAAGAGATATCTGCATTCTTATCTTCATTGCATTATTACTCAAAAAATCCATGACATGGGAACAACCTGCATGCTCATTGAAAAATAAATTAATAAAATGCGATTTATATGATGACAAATGATGTCTCTATCATTAAGTCCTAAAAACAAGAACCATCCATGATAACACAAATGAAGACAAATGACTATGCTAACTACATGAAGCTGGACACGGCCTGGCTATGTTTCAGGATTTAATGATTAAGGTCATTTGGTGCACCTTTACATTGTACTCTTGGCTCCTTAACGTAGGAAAAAATAATGCACTAACATCAGTCTTTCTGCTGGGATACAAAAATCATCTTTTCATTTTCAAGATGGCTCCTATATTATTCAGAGTTCTCAAATGGCCCAGAACTTAGAGAGTTTAAGAAAAACTCTCACTGCATGTCCAGCCATTTGGGTTTAAGTTCCAAAAGTAGTCACATGAGCAACCGATATTTTCCATCTTATCTACATTTTTCCTTGTTTCCCATTTTCATAGTTCAGTTTTTATAAAAAGTAACTATCATTTATTAAGACACATCCAACCTGTGAGCTGTATACTCCCATCACACCCACTTCTCTAGCGTGCACACTGGTGTGTAGAGACCTTGCACAGCTTGTACAGTCACAGCAACAGGCAGAAGGAAAGCAAAGAACCAGCCTACAGGTATCCCACCATCTACATACTTTCTAAGTGCATGGAATCACACCTTCAAATATGTATAATAATGTTTCTTAGCCTTATAGCTTTTGTAATTTTTTCTCGTATGGATATCTAAAGACCGGTAGTACAGAAGAAATATCACTAAATGATAATGAGTTGTGGTAATAAAAGTTTTGCATTAAAATTCTACTATTGTATTTTATAATTCTTGTAACTGGTATTACATTATTTTAAAATAGTTTGACAGCTGATATTCTGAATTTCCCATATTTGCCCATCCTTTGAGTAAGATGTAATTTTTGCTGAATTTTACCCTTTGATAAAAAATTAAGGAATTTTTCCTCTTCAATCAGGAAGACTCATTTAATTACATTATTGGAAGGTATTTTGAATGTAGTGACACATTAAAATGTTTTCTCTTTTAGACAGAGCACCTTCCAAGACCTTCCTCAATTTATTGCACAGATATATGAATGTCAAGGGAACCTGAGGGGAAATCACTAGTTTGAAGATCTTATGCTCTGTGTTATAACTATGAATATCATCTTAGAGGATAATGAGAGAAAATCTAGTACATACTAAGAATCATTTCTGAATATTACTTATACAGAACTGATTAGTAAGATAAGAACGTCTGTGGTTCTCTTGAGGTATATGAGTCATATTTAAACATCTTCTCAGGGAAGATATGTGCCACTGTACAAACCTAAGTCCCACATTTTCAGATTCTGTGAAATGGCTCTATTCAGGACACAAACTGTGCACTGCGAAGACTGTGATAATAGTTAACTCTCACACGTATTTAGAGTACTAAATCACCTTTAGGCTATGAGGTGATTTAAAGTTATAGAACAACTTCACTTACCTATCTTCAAAGCTATCATTTATAATTTAAAATGAAAATGTAGGGCTTAAAAAGAGAAGCATATCAGAATTTTTTGTTACTTTTGCGTTTTTCTGCTTTGTTTTCAGCATTCATTTTCAGTCTCTGGGTTATTCAGGTTAAATAAGATATATGATCACTACCCAGCAATTTAAAGCCACTCCCAACTTCCGTTCTTGAATTCTATAGGACTTTTACGATGAAGAGATTGATGGATTTGGCAACTGCCTTTTCTGCATCTAATATGATCATGTGGATCATAACTTGATGTTTCTGGTGGATTGAATTTATTTATTTTCATATGTTCACCCAATTTGTGTCATTTGGATGAAGCTAAGTTAATTATGATGGATAATATTTGGATGCATTCTTAAATTCAATTTATAAGTACATTGTTGAGAATTTTAACATTTATGTTTGTTAGAGACATTGATAGATAATGTCATTTTGTTTTTGCTATTGAATCATGCATGCCACATGCCTACTGTCAAGGCTCAGTGATCTTGGAAGAAATCAAGCACCGGAATGGTTATAAGTTGCTGAGGTAGTGGATAAAATCAAGAAAAGTTTGTTTTCTAGATGCAACAGGAAATAATACATATAATTTCAAATGTGTGTAAAGACCTATGCCAACTCCAACCAGTCAAAATCCTGCTAAAGAGGGAAAGGCAAAACCACAATTCCACCACAGGATGAAGATCTACTATGTTTCATAGATGGTGTGAAAGTTGACTTTAAGGTTGTGACATTTTGAGGTTAACCACACACCAGGGCTCAAAGTTGAATAGGAAGGAATGACAGGGTAGAGAGTCTAGTTGTAGGAAAACTTAACAGGGGTGAATACGTTCAAAAGTGATTGCATGCAATTATCGAGGACTCATTGAAAACAATACTTAGGAAGCAAAGGTTTCATTGTTGCTGTTTGTTTTAGTAACATAAAAAAGATCTATGTTTACATAAGTATCTTTGTTTGATGAAATGAGTTTGCCTGGAAAACATATGATTGACAGTAAGGACCTTTCATAATCTTAATAGTTACCTTCTCTGACTAGTTTGTTCTTTTGTTTGTCTTCAGTTTAAAATGGTAAGTGTTTAGACGACTTTTCAAAAATTAAATAGTATTCAAAAATCATTGTGGATGCATAGGAATTAATATCATTCCATATATGAAAATTCTTATATCCATTACCATAAAAAATCACAGGCCTGCTAGAAATACCTACTTAGAGTGATGCATTAGGAACTGATTGTCTGAGAACCTTTACCCACACTGCTGGTATAAGAAGACCTAGATTAATGCATGCTTATATTTCCTCTCTAAATTCAGATTAACTCTCTCAACAATTCTTGTCTCCAAGAACTGTGTGAATGGTTATAACCATTAGTCATTTGTTCTGTAATGACATACTCTGACCAAAAGCAACTTAAGGAAGAAAGTTTGTTTGGACTTATGGTTCTGAGTGTTAGAGTTGATAAAGTTTAAGATGGGATGACAGGAAGTCACCAAAGCCAGAGGCAGGCTGAACATATTTTGGTAACCATCTTAGAACATAGGGAACTCAAGGTGGAGCAAGGTTTTACAATCTCTTCCCTTAGTGACATATTTCCTCCATAAAGCTCTCAGTACTAAAAGTATTCTTTTCCCCAAATGGCACTGGGGAACAAGTGTTCAAATATTACCTTATGGGTGACATTCCAACCACCACATTAGAGAGAAGAAAGATTAGGAATAACTTCTGTGTCCTTAAACCTATCTAGTTTTATTTACCTGTGATAATATTTCTCCCTTAAGCCACCTTTTCATCCCCTTAGGAAGTTTCACACTTGTGTCTTTCAATTCCTGCTGACAATCCATGCCATTACAGACATTTCTACGCCCCAAGTCTAACCATGCCAGGGCATTGCTTAATGAATAATCTCAGAAATACTAGCTGTAAAATAAACAGAATACATCATTTACATACCGTAAATTATAAGCCATGTTTTATTACCTTTTTTTTTGAGATTCCAACTTTTATCTTCCATTCCCTGGAGCTGTTTTATGACCTTATGATAGGCTGTATTTTATCTTTTGTTGAAATACTGTGATTGAGTAACCTCACTCAGGATGATATTTTCTAATTCATTCCATTTGCCTATGAATTTCATGAAGTCATTGTTTTTGATAGCTGAGTAGTACTCCATTGTGTAGATGTACCACATTTTTGAATCCATTACTCTGTTGAAGGACATCTGTGTTCTTTCCAGCTTCTGGCTATTATAAATAATGCTGCTATGAACATAGTGGAACATGTATCTTTGTGGTATGTTGGAGCATCTTTTGGGAATATGCCCAAGAGAAGTATAGCTTGGTCCTCAGGTAGTTCAATGTCCAATTTTCTGAGGAACCTCCAGGTTGATTTCCAGAGTGGTTGTACCAGTCTGCAATCCCACCAACAATGGAGGGGTGTTCCTCTTTCTCCACATCCTTGCCAGCATTTGCTGCCACCTGAGTTTTTTATATTAGCCATTCTGACTGGCGTGAGATAGAATCTCAGGGTTGTTTTGATTTGCATTTCCCTGATGACTAAGGATGTTGAACATTTCTTTAGGTGCTTTTTGGCCATTCAATAATGCTCAGCTGAGAATGTTTTGTTTAGCTCTGTACCCCATTTTAATAGAGTGATTTGGCTCTCTGGAGTCTAACTTCTTGAGTTTTTTATATATTTTGGATATTAGCCCTCTATCAGATGTAGGATTGGTAAAGATCTTTTCCCAATCTGTTGGTTGCCATTTTGTCCTAATGACAGTGTCTTTTGCTTTACAAAAGCTTTGCAGTTTTATGAGGTCCCATTTGTCAAATCTTGATCTTAAAGTATAAGCCATTGTTGTTTTGTTCAGGAAATTTTCCCCAGTGCCCATGTGTTCGAGACTTTTCCCCACCTTTTCTTGTATTAGTGTGAGTGTATCTGGTTTGATGTGGAGGTCCTTGATCCACTTGGACTTAAGCTTTGTACATGGTGATAAGAATGGATTGATTTGCATTCTTCTACATGCTGACCTCCAGTTGAACCAGCACCATTTGTTGAAAATGCTATCTTTCTTCCAGTGGATGATTTTAGCTACTTTGTCAAAGATCAAATGACCATAGGTGTATAGGTTCATTTCTTGGTCTTCAATTCTGTTCCACTGATCTACCTGCCTATCTCTGTATCAATACCATGGAGTTTTTTTTTTGCTCTGTAATACTGCTTGAAGTCAGGGATGGTGATTCCCCCAGAAGTTCTTTTATTGTTGAGGATAGTTTTCACTATCCTGAGGTTTTTGTTATTCCAAATGAATTTGCAAAGTCCTCTTTCTATCTCTATAAAGAATTGAGTAGGAATTTTGATGGGGATTGCATTGAATCTGTAGACTGCTTTTGGTAAAATGGCCATCTTTACTGTATTAATCCTGCCAATCCATGAGCATGGAAGATCTTTCCAACTTCTGAGATCTTCTTCAATTTCTTTCTTCAGAGATTTGAAGTTTTGACATACAGATCTTTCACTTGCTTGGTTAAAGTCACACCAAGATATTTTATGTTATTTGGAACTATTGTTAAGGGTGTCATTTCTTTAATTTCTTTCTCAGCCTGTTTATCATTTGAGTAGAGGAAGGCTACTGATTTGTTTGAGTTAATTTTATACCCTGACACTTTGCTGAAGTTGTTTATCAGGTTAAGTAGTTCTCTGGTGGAACTTTTGGGGTCACTTAAGTACACTATCATATCATCTGCAAATAGTGATATTTTGATTTTTTCCCTTCCAATTTGTATCCCATTGACCTCCTTCTGCTGTCTGATTGCTTTGGCTAAGACTTCACGTACTATATTGAATAAGTAGGGAGAGAGTGGGCAGCCTTGTCTAGTCCCTGATTTTAGTGGGATTGCTTCAAGTTTCTCTCCATTTAGTTTGATGTTAGCTACTGCTTTGCTATATATGGCTTTTACTATGTTTAGACATAGGCCTTGAATTCCTGATCTTTCCAGGACTTTTATCATGAAGGGTCATTGAATTTTATCAAATGCTTTCTCAGCATCTAATGAAATGACCATGTGGTTCTTATCTTTGAGTTTGTTTATGTAGTGGATTACATTGGTGGATTTTTGTATATTAAACTATCTCTGCATCCCTGGGATGAAGCCTACTTGATCATGATAGATGATTGTGTTGATGTGTCCATGGATTCGTTTTGCAAGAATTTAATTGAGTATTTTTGCATCAATATTCATAAGGGAAATTTTTCTGAAGTTCTCTTTCTTTGTTGGGTCTTTGTGTGGTTTAGGTATAAGAGTAATTGTGATTTCATAGAAGGAATTTGGTAGCACTCCATCCATTTCAATTTTGTGGAATAGTTTGGATAGTATTGGTATGAGGTCTTCTATGAAGGTTTGATAGAATTCTGCACTGAACCTATCTGGCCCTGGGCTCTTTTTGGTTGGCAGGCTTTTAATAAATGCTTCTATTTCCTTAGGACTTTTGGGGTTGTTTAGATGATTTATTTTTTCCTGATTTAACTTTGCTACCTGGTATCTGTCTAGAAAATTGTCCATTTCCTCCAGATCTTCCAGTTTTTTTTAATATAGGCTTTTGTAGTAGGATCTGATGATTTTTTTAAATTTCTTCAGATTCTGTTGTTATGTCTCCCTTTTCATTTCTGATTTTGTTAATTTGGATGCACTCTCTGTGTCCTCTGGTTTGTCTGGCTAAGGGTTTATCTATCTTGATGATTTTCTCAAAGAACCAATACATTTGGTATGCACTCACTGATAAGTGGATATTAGCCAAAAAGCTCAAATTACCGAAGATGCAATCTACAGACCACAGGAAGCTCAAGAAGATGGATGACCAAAATGCAGATGCTCCCACTTGTTCTTAAAAGGGAGAAAATTATTCATAATGTAGGATATGGAAGCCATGTTTAGAGCAGCAAGTCAAGGAATGGCCATTCAGAGTATATATGTGGCCCACATATATACTGCCACCAAAACTAGATAAGATTGATGAAGTTAAAAAATGCATGCTGAAAGGGACTGAATATAGATCTCTCCTGAGAAACACATCCAGAGCATGTCCAATAAAGAGATCAATGCTAGCTGCAAACCACTGAACTGAAAGTAGGACCCCTTTGCGGGGGAATTAGAGGAAGTATTGAAAGAGCTGAAGGAGCTTGCAACCCCATTAAAAACAACAACTCCAACCAACCAGAGCTTCCAGGGACTAAACCACTACTGACAGACTATACATGGACTGGCCTAGGGCTCCAAGTGCATATGTAGCAGAGAATAGCCTTGTTGGGGCACCAGTGGAAAGGAAAGCCCTTGTTCTTGCCAAGGTTGTACCCCCTGTGCAGGGGAATATGTGGGCTGTATAGGGGGAATACCCGAATGGGGCAGGGGGAGGGAAGGGAATGTGGGCTTATGGACAGGAAATGGGGAAGGGGAATAACCTTTGAAATTTAAGTAAAGTAATATATAATAAAAAATTTTAAAAGAGAAAGAAATACTGTGCTTTGATTTCGCACTCTTCCTACTGTAGACCCTTCTAGATTTTAAGAAATAGATTTAAGATCTTTAATATTATCTGTAAATTATTTATATTTTCTCAGTTGTAGTCAAAGCCTCCTTAGAACTAAAAATTAATGTTTCTGTAGTTAAGATACACACAGAAGTTCTAGTTAAATAAGTACATATTTATTTTGTTCCCACTATAATGTCTTCTTGTCCAGTGTTACTAAGAGTAGATGATGTGTTTTTTGTAGCTTATTTTAAATCATCATTGCAATAACTCTGAAAACTAATAGTTCTTCATACATTATCCATTGAACAAATGTGATCTATTTCTACTTGTATTCTACAATAAAAATAATAAATGGTTAAAGGTTATGTCTGTTTCATACATCTTAATTCCACTTGGAATATGATTAAATTCTACAGCCATATAGTATAATTTATGGACTCCCTTTGTAGAGTTTTGCCCTTCTAAAATTAGGCCCCCAAGTAATCTAGCTCAGATTACTTGGTAATGCCAATAGAACCACTAGAGATAAGATATATAATATTATAATATATATCAATGTATATATTAATGTAATATTAATATAATATATATCAATGTATATAGATTACTATTTATGGCAATAATCTTATCTAGGCATGGTCACTTCTGAACAGTAACCACATACTTTGAAAATGATTTCTGACATGCTCTATTGAAGTTTTGTTCCCTATTTTACATGAAAACAAAACAATTCAGAAACAATATTTACATGTTTTAAATATATTTATAATGTATTTATTTTAAAATAGATAAATGAAAATGAAGGTGTATTGAATTAAAAATCTTTTCAACAAGTTAGGATCCACATATGAGGAACAATATGTGGATTTTTTTCGCTTTCAGAATTTGGATCATCTTGTTTAGAATTATACATTCTAAGGATACCCATTTCATGTAAATTCTATTATTTCACTTTTTCTCCAGGCTGAATGATACTCCATTTCATACATGTACCAGATTTTCATTAATTATTGATATTCTGATGAATAACTAGGTTAGCTTTATTTTCTTGCTCTAGACAATATAGAAAACATCTGTTTTCAATAAAAATAATCAGCAAAATAAAAAAAAACTCTTCAATGGCAGAAAAACTTTAAGAGGTAAGATTGAGACAGTAAAACTTAAAAATACTTATCCTAAATCATGGCCATTGAATCTGTTAGTTTAAAACTGTATTGAATAACATAATTGAATATAGAAAATAAAAATTTGGAAACTGTAAAATGTTTCTGAGCATACAATGACTGAACATTAATGAATTTTTTAAAAAAATCAGAATTTCTGTCCATTCTCACCGTATGGTTTCATGTAACTTCACTGGAGCCTTGGTTCTGACACATATCTGTTCTTTGTACTTCACGTGCCTTTATACCGTGTGGTAGCAATGAATGAATTCCCAAATATCTGGGCACAGATTTCAGATTGTATTTTTCAATTGCAGTACTTTTACTGAATATCCTGCTTAAGAGACTATTGGGACTCTGAGGAGTTTGGGTTGGAGTGTGTATCTTCAAGTCTGATCACTATGAATTGGATCATTAACAAGGCATCTGATCTCTAGAAGAGGGTAATCTTCCTAGTCACATGTAATTATGAAAGGCACAATACATATTCCCTACACTCTCGTGTGGAAAATTTCATAAACAGCAAACTAATGGAATTAAAGACACACATTAACACCAGACCAATGAAATACAGCCGATTTCAGCACCATATTCTTTTCCAATAATTAAGTCATCTGGACCAAATATAGAGAAACTCATTACAACTATAACTAACATCAAACAGAACTAAGAGATGTCTATACTATATTACATGTATTACACGTGCACGTGTACACAAACACACACACACACACACGAACATACACACACACACATACATACACACATGCACATGCACACACACACACACACACACAAATCCAAGAACGAACATTCTGTTGAGCAACATATGAATGCTTCTGTAGGCTTTTCAGTTTATTAATTAAAAGAACTTTTAATTTAGTTTTCAAAACTGAGTTTCAACATAAATTGAACAAAGTGTACTATGTTGGCTATGATTTTATTTTCGTATACATGTTTGTGTGTGTTTATTTGCAACTGATAATATCAGAGCTCAAAATGATATTTCTAGTTGTCCAAGTCCATTACAACAGGTGGATCTATGCCACAGTGTTGTGTTACTATTTCATTGAAGATTTCTTATCTAGTAATTATAGGTAATAATTAGAATGTGTATTATATCTGGCCACCCATGATAGGGACAGCCCAAAGTCTATGACTATGCTACAAACACTGCACCATCTAGATTCTGAGCAGGGAACATCAGGCAGTGTAATTCAACTGTTAGTTTTTAGGTGGCCAGCACCCAGAGCTGGACAAGTGCCACAGTTCTCTGTACCCACATCCTGGTGGAGAAAGCTGGATTCTCAAAAGTACAGATAATCCTAAGAGCCCAGGTGAGACCACCACTTCTGCTCACATGCCTGACCTAAGAGGAACCAGCCTGGAGCCCTCTGTACAGAGGAACCAAGGAGTAATCTGGGACAGAAACTTACTGGTTTACATATGTGCCTTGAGCTGACCCTGTGACACAGCTCTCTGTACCCAGATTCCTCTGGGAAAAAGCTGGTCTCCAGGAGTGCTGACACAGAGGCATACATGAGGGTGAAGCTACTGTCAGAGACAGCAAGATCAGCTAACACCAGAGAGAAATAGATGGCAAGAGTAAGGAAAAATCTAAGCAACAGAAACTAAGGACACTTGGCATCTTGAGAATGCAGTTACCCAACCATGGCAAGCCCTGGATAACCCAACACACTGGAAAAGCAAGACTTTGATTTAAAATCACAACTCATATTGATGTTAGAGATCTTCAAGAAGGACATATATAACTGCCTTAAAGAAATACAGGACAATACATGTAAACAGGTAGATGTCCTTAAAGAGGAAACACAAAATTCCCTTAAAGAGTTACAGGAAAACACAACAAAAAAAGGTGAAGGAATTGAACAAAACCATCCAGAATTTACAAATGGAAATAGAAACAATACAGAAAGCACAATGGGAGAAAACCCTGGATAGAAAACCTAGGAAAGATATCAGGAGTCATAGACATAAGAATTACCAACAGAATATAAGAGATAGAAGAGAGAATCTCAGGGACAGAAGATACCATGCAAAACATTGACACAACGATCAAAGAAAATGTAAAAAGCAAAAAGCACCTAACCCAAAACAAGGAGGAAATCCAGGACAAAATGAGATTAAACCTAAGGTAATAGGTATAGAAGAGAGCGAAGACTCCCAACTTAAAGGGCCAGTAATATCTTTAACAAAATTATAGAAGAAAACTTCCATAACCTAAAGAAAGAGATTCCCATAAACATATAAGAAGCCTACAGAATTTCAAGTGGATTAGATCAGAAAAGAAATTCCCCCACATCACATAATAGTCAAAACACCAAACGCATAAAACAAAAAAAGAATATTTAAGCAGTAAAGGAAAAATGTCAAGTAACATATAAAGACAGACCAATCAGAATTCCTTCAGAATTCTCAGTAGAGATTACAAAAGTCAGAAGTTCCTGGACAGATGTCATACAGAATGTAAGAGAGCACAAATGTCATTCCAGGCTACTATATATAGCAATACTCTCAATTAACATAGATGGAGAAACCAAGATATTACATGACAAAACCAAATTTATACAATATCTTTCTACAAATCCATCCCTAAAAAGATAAGAGATAGAAAACTCCAACACAAGGAGGGAAACTACACCATAGAAAAAGCAACAAAGTAATCAAATTTCAACTAACCCAAAAGAAGATAGCCACATAATAATAAACATAATTCCACCTCTAACAACAAAAATAACAGGAACCAACAATCACTGGTCCCTAATAACTCTGAACATCAATATACTCAAGCCCCAAATTAAAAGATAGATGAACATACTGGATATGTAAAGAGGGTCTAGCATTTTGCTGCATACATGAAACACACCTCAGTGACAAAGGCAGACATACTTCAGAATAAAAGACTGGAAAACAATTTTCCCAGCAAATGGCCCCAAGAAACTAGCAGGAGTAGCCATTCTAATATCAACTGAAATTGACTTTCAACCAAAAGATATCAAAAAAAGATAAGGAAGGACACTTCATATTCATCACAGAAAAAAATCAACTAAGATGAACTCTCAATCATGAATTTCTATGCTCCAAATGCAAGGTAACTACATTCATAAAGGAAACCTTACTAAAGCTCAAATCACACATTGCACCTCACAAAACAATAATAATAGAGTAATAATAATTCATTACTCTCATCAATGGACAGATCATGCAAACAGAAAGTTAACAAGGATACAGAGAAATTAACAGAAATTATGAACCAAATGGATTTAACAGGTATCTATAGAACATTTCATGCTAAGAGAATATACCTTCCTCTCAGCATCTCATGATACCTTCAAAACTGACCATATAATCGGTCAAAAAGCAGGTCTCAACAGATACAAGAAAATAGAAATAATCCCATGCATCCTAAGAGATCACCAAGGATCAATGCTGGTCTTCAATAACAACAATAAGAACAGAAATCCTACATACACATGGAAGTTGAACAGTGTTCTACTCAAGGACAAGTCGGTCCAGGAAGAAAGAAAGAATGAAATCGAAGACTTTTTAAGAATTTAGTGAAAATGAAGGCACAACATACCCAAACTTTTGGGACACAATGAAAGCACTACCAAGAGGAGAACTCATAGCTCTGAGACCCTCCAAAAATAAACTGGATTGAGCATACAGTAGCAGCTTGACAGACCACCTAAAAGCTTGAGAACAAAAAGAAGCAATTACACCCAAGGAGAGTACACTGCAGGAAATAATCAAAGTCTGAAATCAACCAAGTAGAAACAATGAGAAGTATGCAAAAAAAAAATCAACAAAACCAGTAGCTGGTTCTTTGAGAAACTCAACAAGAAAGATAAACCCTTAGCCAGACTAATCAGAGGGCATAGAGAGTATCCAAATTAACAAAATCAGAAATGAAAAGGGAGACATAACAACAGAATCTGAGGAAATTTTTTTAAAAATTAATAAATCCTACTACAAAAGCAAAACTATTCAACAAAGCTGAAAAATCTAGATGAAATCAACATTTTTCTAGACAGATCGCAGATACCAAAGATAAATCAGGATTTGATAAATCATCTAAAGAGACACATAATTCCTAAAGAAGCAGTCATTAAAAGTCTGTCAACCAAAAAAACAAAAAAACAAAACAAAACAAAGCAAACAAAACAAAAACAAAAACAAGCAAACAAAAAAAAAAAAAAAAAAACCAGGACCAGATAGACTTAGGGCAGAATTCCATCAGACCTTCATAGAAGGCCTAATACCAATAATGTCCAAACTATTCTACAAGAGAAACAGAAGGAACATACCCAATTCCTTCTATGAAGCCACAGTTAAACTGATAACTAAACCACACAGAGCCCCAACAAAGAAAGAGAACTTTAGACCAATTTCCCCTATGATGATTAATGCAAAAATACTTAATAAAATACTTGCAAAGTGAATCTAAGTACACATCAAAACAATTATACATCATGATCAAGAAGACTTCATCCCAGGGAAGCATGGATGGTCGAATATATGGAAATCCGTTAATACAATCCACAATATAAGCAAATTCAAATTAAAAAAAAATACATGATCATCTCATTAGATGCTGAAAAAGGATTTGACAAAATTCAGTACCCCTTCATGTTAAAAGACTTCCAGGGGCCCAGGAGCGGCAGGACCCCTGCCAGAGACACCGCCGGACCCTGAAGGAAACAGACCTGATAAACAGTTCTCTGCACCCAAATCCCGTGGGAGGGAGAGCTAAACCTTCAGAGAGGCAGACAAGCCTGGGAAACCAGAAGAGACTGATCTCTGTACATACATCTCGGACGCCAGAGGAAAACACCAAAGGCCATCTGGAACCCTGGTGTACTGAAGCTCCCGGAAGAGGCGGCACAGGTATTCCTGGTTGCTGCCGCCGCAGAGAGCCCGTGGGCAGCACCCCACGAGCGAACTTGAGCCTCGGGACCACAGGTAAGACCAACTTTTCTGCTGCAAGAAAGCTGCCTGGTGAACTCAAGACACAGGCCCACAGGAACAGCTGAAGACCTGTAGAGAGGAAAAACTACACGCCCGAAAGCAGAACACTCTGTTCCCATAACTGGCTGAAAGAAAACAGGAAAACAGGTCTACAGCACTCCTGACACACAGGCTTATAGGACAGTCTAGCCACTGTCAGAAATAGCAGAACAAAGTAACACTAGAGATAATCTGATGGCGAGAGGCAAGCGCAGGAACCCAAGCAACAGAAACCAAGACTACTTGGCATCATCGGAGCCCAATTCTCCCACCAAAACAAACATGGAATATCCAAACACACCAGAAAAGCAAGATCTAGTTTCAAAATCATATTTGATCATGATGCAGGAGGACTTCAAGAAAGATGTGAAGAACTCCCTTAGGGAAACACAGGAAAACATTAATAAACAAGTAGAAGCCTACAGAGAGGAATCGCAAAAATCCCTGAAAGAATTCCAGGAAAACACAATCAAACAGTTGAAGGAATTAAAAATGGAAATAGAAGCAATCAAGAAAGAACACATGGAAACAACCCTGGATATAGAAAACCAAAAGAAGAGACAAGGAGCTGTAGATACAAGCTTCACCAACAGAATACAAGAGATGGAAGAAAGAATATCAGGAGCAGAAGATTCCATAGAAATCATTGACTCAACTGTCAAAGATAATGTAAAGCGGAAAAAGCTACTGGTCCAAAACATGCAGGAAATCCAGGACTCAATGAGAAGATCAAACCTAAGGATAATAGGTATAGAAGAGAGTGAAGACTCCCAGCTCAAAGGACCAGTAAATATCTTCAACAAAATCATAGAAGAAAACTTCCCTAATCTAAAAAAAGAGATACCCATAGGCATACAAGAAGCCTACAGAACTCCAAATAGATTGGACCAGAAAAGAAACACCTCCCGTTACATAATAGTCAAAACACCAAACGCACAAAATAAAGAAAGAATATTAAAAGCAGTAAGGGAAAAAGGTCAAGTAACATATAAAGGCAGACCTATCAGAATCACACCAGACTTCTCGCCAGAAACTATGAAGGCCAGAAGATCCTGGACTGATGTCATACAGACCCTAAGAGAACACAAATGCCAGCCCAGGTTACTGTATCCTGCAAAACTCTCAATTAACATAGATGGAGAAACCAAGATATTCCATGAAAAAACCAAATTTACACAATATCTTTCTACAAATCCAGCACTACAAAGGATAATAAATGGTAAAGCCCAACATAAGGAGGCAAGCTATAACCTAGAAGAAGCAAGAAACTAATCGTCTTGGCAACAAAACAAAGAGAATGAAAGCACACAAACATAAGCTCACATCCAAATATGAATATAACGGGAAGCAATAATCACTATTCCTTAATAACTCTCAACATCAATGGCCTCAACTCCCCAATAAAAAGAAAGAGATTAACAAACTGGATACGCAACGAGGACCCTGCATTCTGCTGCCTACAGGAAACACACCTCAGAGAAAAAGACAGACATTACCTCAGAGTGAAAGGCTGGAAAACAATTTTCCAAGCAAATGGTCAGAAGAAGCAAGCTGGAGTAGCCATTCTAATATCAAATAAAATCAATCTTCAATTAAAAGTCATCAAAAAAGATAAGGAAGGACACTTCATATTCATCAAAGGAAAAATCCACCAAGATGAACTCTCAATCCTAAATATCTATGCCCCAAATACAAGGGCACCTACATACATAAAAGAAACCTTACTAAAGCTCAAAACGCACATTGCACCGCACACAATAATAGTGGGAGATTTCAACACCCCACTCTCATCAATGGACAGATCATGGAAACAGAAATTGAACAGAGATGTAGACAGACTAAGAGAAGTCATGAGCCAAATGGACTTAACGGATATTTATAGAACATTCTATCCTAAAGCAAAAGGATATACCTTCTTCTCAGCTCCTCATGGTACTTTCTCCAAAATTGACCATATAATTGGTCAAAAAACGGGCCTCAACAGGTACAGAAAGATAGAAATAATCCCATGCGTGCTGTCGGACCACCACGGCCTAAAACTGGTCTTCAATAACAATCAAGGAAGAATGCCCACATATACTTGGAAATTGAACAATGCTCTACTCAATGATAACCTGGTCAAGGAAGAAATAAAGAAAGAAATTAAAAACTTTTTAGAATTTAATGAAAATGAAGGTACAACATACCCAAACTTATGGGACACAATGAAAGCTGTGCTAAGAGGAAAACTCATAGCGCTGAGTGCCTGCAGAAAGAAACAGGAAAGAGCATATGTCAGCAGCTTGACAGCACACCTAAAAGCTCTAGAACAAAAAGAAGCACATACACCCAGGAGGAGTAGAAGGCAGGAAATAATCAAACTCAGAGCTGAAATCAACCAAGTAGAAACAAAAAGGACCATAGAAAGAATCAACAGAACCAAAAGTTGGTTCTTTGAGAAAATCAACAAGATAGATAAACCCTTAGCCAGACTAACGAGAGGACACAGAGAGTGCGTCCAAATTAACAGAATCAGAAATGAAAAGGGAGACATAACAACAGATTGAGAGGAAATTCAAAAAATCATCAGATCTTACTATTAAAAACCTATATTCAACAAAACTTGAAAATCTTCAGGAAATGGATAATTTCCTAGACAGATACCAGGTACCGAAGTTAAATCAGGAACAGATAAACCAGTTAAACAACCCCATAACTCCTAAGGAAATAGAAGCAGTCATTAAAGGTCTCCCAACCAAAAAGAGCCCAGGTCCAGACGGGTTTAGTGCAGAATTCTACCAAACCTTCATAGAAGACCTCATACCAATATTATCCAAACTATTCCACAAAATTGAAACAGATGGATCACTACCGAATACCTTCTACGAAGCCACAATTACTCTTATACCTAAACCACACAAAGACACAACAAAGAAAGAGAACTTCAGACCAATTTTCCTTATGAATATCGATGCAAAAATACTCAACAAAATTCTGGCAAACCGAATCCAAGAGCACATCAAACAATCATCCACCATGACCAAGTAGGCTTCATCCCAGGCATGCAGGGATGGTTTAATATACGGAAAACCATCAACGTGATCCATTATATAAACAAACTGAAAGAACAAAACCACATGATCATTTCATTAGACGCTGAGAAAGCATTTGACAAAATTCAACACCCCTTCATGATAAAAGTCCTGGAAAGAATAGGAATTCAAGGCCCATACCTGAACATAGTAAAAGCCATATACAGCAAACCAGTTGCTAACATTAAACTAAATGGAGAGAAACTCGAAGCAATCCCACTAAAATCAGGGACTAGACAAGGCTGCCCACTCTCTCCCTACTTATTCAATATAGTTCTTGAAGTTCTAGCCAGAGCAATCAGAAAACAAAAGGAGGTCAAGGGGATACAGATCGGAAAAGAAGAAGTCAAAATATCACTGTTTGCAGATGATATGATAGTGTATTGAAGTGATCCCAAAAGTTCCACCAGAGAACTACTAAAGCTGATAAACAACTTCAGCAAAGTGGCTGGGTATAAAATTAACTCAAATAAATCAGTAGCCTTCCTCTACACAAAAGAGAAACAAGCCGAGAAAGAAATTAGGGAAATGACACCCTTCATAATAGACCCAAATAATATAAAGTACCTCGGTGTGACTTTAACCAAGCAAGTAAAAGATCTATACAATAAGAACTACAAGACACTGAAGAAGGAAATTGAAGAAGACCTCAGAAGATGGAAAGATCTCCCATGCTCATGGATTGGCAGGATTAATATAGTAAAAATGGCCATTTTACCAAAAGCAATCTACAGATTCAATGCAATCCCCATCAAAATACCAATCCAATTCTTCAAAGAGTTAGACAGAACAATTTGCAAATTCATCTGGAATAACAAAAAACACAGGATAGCTAAAGCTATCCTCAACAATAAAAGGACTTCAGGGGGAATCACTATCCCTGAACTCAAGCAGTATTAGAGAGCAATAGTGATAAAAACTGCCCGGTATTGGTACAGAGACAGACAGATAGACCAATGGAATAGAATTGAAGACCCAGAAATGAACCCACACACCTATGGTCACTTGATTTTTGACAAAGGAGCCAAAACCATCCAATGGAAAAAAGATAGCATTTTCAGCAAATGGTGCTGGTTCAACTGGAGGTCAACATGTAGAAGAATGCAGATCGATCCATGCTTATCACCCTGTACAAAGCTTAAGTCCAAGTGGATCAAGGACCTCCACATCAAACCAGACACACTCAAACTAATAGAAGAAAAACTAGGGAAGCATCTGGAACACATG
Source organism: Rattus norvegicus (assembly GCF_021556685.1). Lineage (NCBI taxonomy): Eukaryota > Metazoa > Chordata > Mammalia > Rodentia > Muridae > Rattus > Rattus norvegicus. The sequence continues at coordinate 37,639,565 of NC_141547.1, forward strand.
GGCACTGGAAAAAATTTTCTAAACAAAACACCAATGGCTTACGCTCTAAGATCAAGAATCGATAAATGTGATCTCATAAAACTACAAAGCTTCTGTAAGGCAAAGGACACGGTGGTTAGGACAAAACAGCAACCAACAGATTGGGAAAAGATCTTTACCAATCCTACAACAGATAGAGGCCTTATATCCAAAATATACAAAGAACTCAAGAAGTTAGACCGCAGGGAAACAAATAACCCTATTAAAAAATGGGGTTCAGAGCTAAACAAAGAATTCACAGCTAAGGAATGCCGAATGGCTGAGAAACACCTAAAGAAATGTTCAACATCTTTAGTCATAAGGGAAATGCAAATCAAAACAACCCTGAGATTTCACCTCACACCAGTGAGAATGGCTAAGATCAAAAACTCAGGGGACAACAGATGCTGGCGAGGATGTGGAGGAAGAGGAACACTCCTCCATTGTTGGTGGGATTGCAAACTGGTACAACCATTCTGGAAATCAGTCTGGAGAATCCTCAGAAAATTGGACATTGAACTGCCTGAGGATCCAGCTATACCTCTCTTGGGCATGTACCCAAAAGATGCCCCAACATATAAAAAAGACACGTGCTCCACTATGTTCATTGCAGCCTTATTTATAATAGCCAGAAGCTGGAAAGAACCCAGATGCCCTTCAACAGAGGAATGGATACAGAAAATGTGGTACATCTACACAATGGAATATTACTCAGCTATCAAAAACAACGAGTTTATGAAATTCGTAGGCAAATGGTTGGAACTGGAAAACATCATCCTGAGTGAGCTAACCCAATCACAGAAAGACATACATGGTATGCACTCATTGATAAGTGGCTATTAGCCCAAATGGTTGAATTACCCTAGATGCCTAGAGCAAATGAAACTCAAGATGGATGATCAAAATGTGAATGCTTCACTCCTTCTTTAAAAGGGTAACAAGAATACCCTTGGCAGGGAAGAGAGAGGCAAAGATTAAAATAGAGACTGAAGGAACACCCATTCAGAGTCTGCCCCACATGTGGCCCATACATATATAGCCACCCAATTAGACAAGATGGATGAAGCAAAGAAGTGCAGACCGACAGGAGCCGGATGTAGATCGCTCCTAAGAGACACAGCCAGAATACAGCAAATACAGAGGCGAATGCCAGCAGCAAACCACTGAACTGAGAATAGGACCCCCGTTGAAGGAATCAGAGAAAGAACTGGAAGAGCTTGAAGGGGCTCGAGACCCCCTATGTACAACAATGCCAAGGAATCAGAGCTTCCAGGGACTAAGCCACTACCTAAAGACTATACATGGACTGACCCTGGACTCTGACCCCATAGGTAGCAATGAATATCCTAGTAAGAGCACCAGTGGAAGGGGAAGCCCTGGGTCCTGCTAAGACTGAACCCCCAGTGAACTAGACTGTTGGGGGGAGGGCGGCAATGGGGGGAGGGTTGGGAGGGGAACACCCATAAGGAAGGGGAGGGGGGAGGGGGATGTTTGCCCGGATACCGGGAAAGGGAATAACACTTGAAATGTATATAAGAAATACTCAAGTTAATAAAAAATATATATATATAAAGACTTCCAAAGATCAGGAATTCAAGGCCCATACCTAAACACGTTAAAAGAAATTACAGCAACCCGTAGCCAACATCAAACTAAATGGAGAGAAACTTGAAGCATTCCCACTAAAATTAGCAACTAGACAAGGCTGCCCACTCTCTCCCTCATCATTCAGTGTAGTACTCAATGTCCTATCCTGAACAATCTTGGCCATCTTGCCAAAAGCAGTCTATAAATCCAATGCAATTGCCATCAAAATTCCAACTCCATTCTTCATTGAATTAAGAAGAGAAACTTGCAAATTCATTTGGAATAACAAATAATTCAGGATAGCAAAAACTATTCTCAACAATAAAGAACATCTGGGGGAATGACCATCCAGGACCTCAAGCTGTATTAAAGAACAGTAATCATAAAACCTGTGCAGAGACTGGCAGTTAGATCAATGGAATATAATTGAAGATCCAGAAATGAAACCACACACCTATAGTCTCTTAATCTTTGACAAAGGAGCTAAAACCATCTAGTGGGAAAAAGATAGCATTCTCAAAAAATGGTGGTGGTTCAACTGGTGGTCAACATTCAGAAGAATGCAAATCGACCCATTTTTATCACATTGTACCAAGCTCAAGTCTAAGTGAATCAAAGACCTCTACATAAAACCAGATACACTCAAACTAGTAGAAAAAATGGGGAAGAAACTTGAACACATGGGCACTGGGGAAAATTTCTTGAACAGAGCACCAATGGCTCATGCTCTAGGGTCAAGAATTGACATATGGGACTTCATAAAACTGCAAAGCATCTGTAAGGCAAAGGACACTGTCATTAGGACAGCCACTAATGGATTGTTAAAGGATCTTTACTAGTCCTACATCAGATAGAGGTCTAGTATCCAATATATGCAAAGAACTCAAGAAGTTACACTACAGATGATCAAATGCCCCTGTGAAAAATGGGGGAGAGAGGTAAACAAAGAATTCTCAGCTTATTGATATTGAATGGCTGAGACACATTTAAAAAATGTTCAATATTCTTAATCATCTGGTGAATGCAAATCATACCAACTCTGAGATTCTACCTCACACCAGCTAGAATGTCTAAGATCAAAAACTCAGGTAAAAAGAGATGCTGGAAAGGATGTGGTGGGATTGCAATGTTGGTGGGATTGCAGACTGGTACAACCACTGTGGAAATCAGTCTGAAGGAAAATTCGATACAGTACTACTTGAGGACCCAGCTATACCACTCCTGGGCATATACCCAAAAGATTCTCCAACATATATCTAGGACACATACCAAACTATGTTCATAACAGCGTTATTTATAATTGCCAGAAGTTGGAAAGAACCCAGAAGTCCTTCAACAGAGGAATGGATACAGAAAATGTGGTACTTTTACACAATGGAGTACTACTCAGTTATTAAAAACAATGACTTCATGAAATTCATTGGCAAATGGATGTAACTATTATCCTGTGTGAGGTAACCCAATCCTAAAAAAAAAATCCTATCACATACTTGTTATGCACTTGCTTAAAAGTGGATATTATCCCCAAAACTCAGATTATCCAAGCAAGATACAATCAAAGACTACATGAAGCTCAAAGAAGAAGGTATACCAAAGTGTGCATCCTTCTTAGAAGGGGGAACAAAAATTTTCATAGGAGGAAATAAGGAGACAAAATTTGGAGCAGTGTGAAGGAAAGGCCATCCAGAGACTGCTCCACCTGGGGATCCATCTCATCTGGAGCTACCAAACCAATTCACTATTTCTGCTGCCACGAAGTGCTTGCTGACAAGAGCCAGATATGGTTGACTCCTGAGAGGCTTTGCTAGCCCTACTGATACAGATGAGGATGCTTGCAGCTAACAAGAGGACCTCAATGGAGGAGTTAGAGAAAAAACTGAGGGAACTAACAATGCCAACTAATCAGAAGTCCCAGGGATTAAACCACCGTCCAGTGTCCAAGTGGACAGACTTATGGCTTCAGCTGTATATGTAGCAGAGGATGGCCTTGTTGGGTACCAATGGGAGGAGAAGCCCTTGGTCCTGCCAAGGCTTGACCCACCAGTGTAGGGGAATGTCAGGGTAGGGCAGTGGGAAGGGGTGGGTGGATGAATGGAGAATACCCTCATAGAAGGGAGAGGAGGGATAGGATAGGGGTTTTATACACAGGAAACCAGGATGGGGCATAATATTTGCAATGTAAATAAAAACTATTCAATAAAAAAAGAAAAAAAGAAAGGTTTTAAGTAGAGAGTCTTGTTTACCTTACCTCTAAGTTAGGTAAATATATAATTAAATTCACAAATATCATTTGGATAAACTGGATCCAAAGGAATTTTCATATATATATATATATATATATATATATATATATATATATATATATATATAATGATTAAACTCTAGAAGTTTTTTTTGGGGGGGAGTTACTTGTCCAAATAGGTCAGCAATGTCTTTATATAAATGTAATAAAAATTAAATATATTCATGGTTAATGTTTGATAATTCTCAATAAAACATGGTTGTAGGGATTATAACAGAATTTAAATTTTTAACAGTATAGTTTTTCAAGGTTCACTAATGGAACATACTATGTACCAGTTCTATATGTAACTACATAAACATGTAATATAGTATCTTGCTTGATCCCTACATATATAATAGTGGCAGATTGGTTTGCTCCAATTCACCTATGGCTGAGTCTGCAAACAGCAGGATGAGTGTTCCAACTGGGGAAATGCACTGAGCAGCTGTATAAGAAAGAAGTATATTGGTCTAGGGAGAAAGGCTTGAGTGTGTCCTTTCTGCTTTGAAGTTCTCTCCCTATATCGTCTTTCCTTTAAGTTCAAACAAAAAAAGTATCAGTAGTGTTATGAAATTGTGAGGATGATGTTTATTCTTTAAACATCATTAAATGATGTATGGAAAAAGCAACATTTTTATTTCAAAGTCAGTGCTAGCACCATATTTTTTAAAAGTTTAAAAAGTATATAAATTTATTTTTTAAATGTAGTCTAATTAGTTGAGGATTATTACTACATATATGTTATCATTTTTCCTTAGTTTTATAAATTTTGGCTAGACTGCTTTATAATGAATATGAGATAACATTGTTCAATATTGGAGTTAAATGAAGTAAATCTTAATTTTGTTTAAGTATGTAAAACTACTAAAATATTAAAATTATGATTTGAACTTGATGTTTAAAAGAAACGAGGTCGACACCTTTGTCTCCTGCGCAGGATACGTGTCGGCCCGGAGATCTCCATAATAGATCTCCGTAATAAACCTCGCCTTTAAAAAAAAAAAAAAAGAAAGAAAGAAACGAGTGCTGGACAATGCATTAACATTAATCGCTCAGGCACTGAATGGTGTGTCTTTGTTGCATTGGGTCATGAAAACAAAGCATTTCCTCTCAGAGTAAGTTGATTAAAAGTAAGGCCTAATTCAAATCATCTACTTCTCTCCCTGTGCCTTACTCGGGTTAATTTTTGCATTTATTGGCCTGCCTATAGCATGTCCATTGTGTGTATCTGTCTGATGTTTGACTATCACTGCGGCACCTATTAATCTGTTTCTGTCTGAACCTGTTTCTTTTCCCATGTCTAGGACCAACCCTGGGCTTTGCTCTGTATCCCTTGAGCAGCACAGAAAGTATACCATAGGAAAAAAATGAGAAATTCTTTCATGAAGTCTCTTAGTTTAAAAGTGGAAGAAGTTACATCACTGTCCCATACAGCCCAGAAAATCAAACAGTACTGCCAAAGACGTTATCAACTAGTATCAATGTTGGATGCAAGATTTATGGTTGACATTTGTTTCAAGGTGCTTCCAATTTGTTTGCTCTTTTCAGCAAATGATTACTACATTGTGTACACACACATTTTTCTGGGTTATAGGCAAGCAAAATATATATATAACTTGAAATTAGCTTAGGGTATAGAGATTAATCTGAAAGTATATAGCATTGTCAAGTTTATTCCACTGACCTATGAAAGTCTTAGTAAACTTCAACAGGCTGAGCTCACAGCTGAGTATCAGGTTAAGTCAAAGTAACTTACAATATATTAACCTTTCTGTGATTTATACCAAAGACTCAGTTTCTTTGGAATCAAGAGATATTTTCATAAATATGTATTATGACATATAAGAAGACATAGAACATAGATGTGGAGACTACTTTAAAAAAACTTGTTAAAAATGTTGGCAAAATTGTGCTCAAGAAAAGATTGGAAGAGGGGAGGAATTTTATAGGAAGTACAACATTTATTATAGTGTAGATAGCAGCTAGAAAGGAAGAAGAGTCAAGTAAAATTAATCAACTTAGACTGAACTGGGTAGGAAAACAGAGGTGGAGTTTTTATGTATGGGGCCAAATTCTGCACAGCACACTTTGAAGTGAGGATAAGCAGTTCAAAATGGATAACCAATGAATGAACATCTTGAAAACACTACTGAGCTCTTTAAGATTCTCAACACCTCACTTCATACAGTTTTATGAATGACTGTTAAGCTTGACGGCTTGTTAGAAATCACTTATGTAAAGCAAGAATGGCCTTTTGATTTTATATTCATTCCGTTTGAAGTTAATGTTTCCCAAAGGTATTGTAATTATTGTTATGGTGGTAGAAAATGTCTTAGGAATCTAATATTATATACGTTCTGCAATAAAAGCTTAGATTTGGGAGGCTGTGAGTGATTCTGTTCAGGACAGAAGGTAGATAAGATTCCATATTATATTTGATCAACACCTGACAGCTATACAAATGAAAACCACGGGGATGAAAAGGAAGAAAAAAGAGGGTTTTAGACAAAATGGTAAAAGTACTTTGTCATGCAGACCACATGCATTTGTCCATTTTACTCAAGAAAGTATTTGTTTTTAGAAGATTTTCCTTAATTGATAAATTATGTTTAAAGTATGGAATTATTTCTATTTATAAGACTTACAAATGTCTCAAATATTATTAGTAATAGCAGTAATATTTACTGGATGACAATAGTGTTCTTGGGCACACTTGAGCATTTCTCTGTGTATTAACATCTGTATGAAAAAGAACATTTTAGGGCTTTTTATGAAGAAAGAATATATATGCACAGATGACATTACAAAGACTAACGGGTTATATTTAGAAATATGTGTATATTCATATCCATATTTTCATGCAATGATAATTCGTGAAAAGAAGAGGCTATGAAAATAATGGATGGTGGGGGAGGGGTATGTGGTAGAGTTCGGAGGGAGGAAAAGGGACAAAGAAACATTGTAATTGAGTATTCTGCTAGCAGGTCTCAGAAGAATATGATGACCTCTCAGCTTCTTCTGTGCCACACCTGAGTGGTTCCTTCCCTGATTCTTAATGGACTGACCCCCTGAACCTATAAGCCAGCCCCAATGAAATGTTTTCCTTGTAAGAGTTATCTTGGTCATGGTGTCTGTTCACATCAGTAAAACCCTAAGACAGAAGTTGATACCAGATGTGATAGGCCTGACTATGCTTTTGATTGGAAGTATGTGGATTTGGGGTCTTCGGATTTGGAAAGCCATGCTATGTTTTAAGTGGGTTTCATGAGCCAACCTAGTGGGAATATGGAAAATTTTGTTGGTGTGAGTGATTTGAACTGTGCAGACCTGACCCAGTTTCAGGGATTTCAGAGATTTCAGAGGAGAAGAATTTCAGTATTCTGTTTTAGAATACTGTTTTTTTAGTATTTTGTTGAAAAATGCAGCTGCTTTTTGCCCCTGTCTGAAGAGTTGACCTAAGGCTAAGGTAAAGAGATTTATATTAATTGAATTGACAAAGGGAGTTTCATAAAAGCCCAGCAGAGACTTATTCTATGATTAAGTCTCATGAAGAGTGTTTTGAACAAGCATAGTAAGCTTAGAAAGGAAAAATATAATATATGATTCAAGTATTAAAGGGGCACCAGGAAGTGAAATGGAACTGAATAAAGTTCTAGAAAATGACAGATTAATGGAATTTGGGGTAAGTTCCTTCCCAACAAAATTTAGATCTAGGCACGGTGGTCCACGCCTTTAATCCCAGAAGATGTCTGAGCTCAAGGCCAGCCTGGGACAAAGCAAGTTCTAGGTGAAAAAAGCTTAAACCCAGGTATGGTGGTACATACATTTAGTCCCAGGAGACAGGCATGTAGTTCTCTGAGATCAATGTCAATCTACAGAGGTCAATCCAGGATGGTCAAGTTTAGGCAGTGAAGGAGTTAGACATCAGATAATGGACTAGAACTAGGGGAACCATGTTCGAGCCATGTTCCAGCTCCTGAAAGAAGCAGGATTCAGCAGCTTTAGCTCTGTGGCTCTGGCTTTAGAGTCATGAATAGAAGGGACTACTGGGACAATTGATGCTGGCTAGCTGGAGCTAAGAAATTAATGTTGATTAAGAAGAGACCAGAATTACTATAGTGAAATCTTCTGGGAAGTGTTTTCTGAGAGCACAAAGAAGCTGTGTTCCAGAGATAGTCAAGGTTGCACCTTGTGCTGCAGTTAAATTTGGTATGTGTAAGAGTCACCTCAGTAGTACTGGTTTTGAAGCATGAAGGTGTTATGAAGAGCAACTGACATTTGGCTCTGTGAGAGACTGAGGAAGGCCATTGGTGAAGGTGCAGCCTCAGTTGCAGTCAACAGACCAGGACTAAAGGTATCATGTAAAGAAGTTGAGGCTTGGTCCCATGAAGAGAGCCTGTGAGAGACCATTGGTGAAGCCTAGTAGCAGTGGAAGATCACAGCATATTAGAGATGCCAATACTGTGGAACGATCACCAAGGACAGCAGCAGCAGTATAATAAAACAACCTGAGCTTAGACTGCTACAGAGGACAGAAGTGGAGAGGTGATGCCAGCCTTTTGGAGGATCCCCGAAGACCATATGCAACCCCAGACATTGAACAAGAAGCTGTAATATTGAAGTTGTCATGGACAGCCCATGATGTTTGAGATGCCAGAGCCATGGGCAATCTGCTAAGGAAAGCTGCTAACAGGGAGGGGAACCAGTCCAGGAGAAAGAAATTGGTGTAGTCAACAATGAAAAGGGGATTGGAGAACTAAGGACCTCCTTGAGATCAGACATGGAGTTGCACAGATTAGAGTTTGCCCTGCTTTGGGGATTGCAGTTAAGTGATTGGATAAATCTTAGAAGAGACTTTGAACTTTGGACTTTTAACATTGTTGAGACTGTATAGACTATGGGGACCTTTGACACTGGGCTATATGTATTTTGCATTATGCTATGTTTAGGTATGGCCCCTGTAGACTTATATGTTTGAATACAATTATGGGGGCCAGGGAGTGGAATATGATGGTTTGTATATGCTTGGCCTAGGGAGTGGCAGTATTAGAGGGTGTGGCCCTGTTGGAGTAGGTGTGTCACTGTGGGCCTGAGCTTTAAGACACTCATTCTAGCTGCCTGTGGGCAAGCATTCTGATAGCAGCCTTCAGATGAAGATGGAGAACTCTCAGTTCCTACTGCACCATGCCTGCCTGGACGCTGCCATGCCCCTGCCTTGATGATAATGGGCTGAACCTCTGACCCTGTAAGCCAGCCCCAGTTAAATAATATACTTCTAAGAGTTGTCTTGGTCATGGTGTCTGTTCACAACAGTAAAACCCTAAGACAGGCCTTAAATATCCCAGGTTGGCCTTGGGCTCTCAAGATAGCCAAGGATGTCTATAAACTTCTGCTGTTCTTATCTCTGTCTCTGAGTACTAGGCTTACAGGAATGTGCCCCAATACTTAGTTTATGTGGTACTGATGAAGGGAACAAACTCAGAGCTGCCAGCATCCTAGGCAAGTGTTCTACCAGCTTCATTCTATCCCTAACCCTATGGTTTCAACTTTTTGTCCTTTAAGAATACCCAGTTTTTCATCTCCTTTGTATAGTATCCACTGGACTGGGCCAGCTTTTGGCTCTTTTGTCTGCAAAGTGACATCCAAGTTGGTGCTGAAGTAATGTAGCAACTCAGAGCTACCAGTTTTTCTTAAGAAGGAAATTGAGCCCTGTGTTCATCCATTTCCCCTGCTTTGAGCCCTATTAGTCATCTGGCATTTTCCCCAATGCCCAACTTCACCCCCCACTACAGGTCTCCCTGCTCACAACCACTGTGTCCATGAGACCTCACTGTTAAAAAAAGTAAGTCTTTGTGTTCAAGGAGAGGAGTAAAGTTCAGTGCCCAGGACTAGAGGGGCTGGTCCAGATCCCTGTGCCATCTCAGTGTGTGTCTTGTGGTCCTCACTTGTAGAATAATATAGAGGCCATCAGTCACCTGTGACTACCAGGAGGTGGCAGGAGACTATATTTACATATGAAAGATACTTTCAGGGGTGCCTGACCCCAGGCAAGAGCTACAAAGATGGACAATAAGAAAGTTCTACAGGTGAAAATTGGATGTTAGTAATACTTGGCCTAAGACCGACCAAGAGTGTTTTCTTTCCCTTGGTTTTTGAGAAAATGCCAACATATTTTCCAGAATAGACTTCCTCCTAGCCAAAACCCCAGGGTAAATGTGGTGTGCAGCATAATCAAGAAGCTTTGCTTGTTAGCTATCCTCCATCACTGAGGAGGGAATGGAACCACACAGGCGGTTGGCTGCTGCCTGTTCTGTGTAGCTAACTTCTGTTTGGCTCTTGCCAGTAGTTTCTCCACGCTGCTCCTTTTAGTTATGGTGGATTCCCAGAAGGGTCAACCCTAGTACGTATGGCTACTGTCAGCAGTCCCTTGTACCTTCAAACCTTGGGCACTGGGAGGAGTGAAGAACAGACCAAGGGCATGTGGTGGTGCCGATCTGGGGGTGGTAAAAACATGCTTATCCCTTTAGACTTCCAACAAGGCATTATGATTCAAATGGAAAATGAAATCGTAAACTTCCTAAGTAGGTAGCATGTGAATGCAGGAACTCACTAACTGGTCATGGTGCTGAGAATAAGTGACTGGTGTCTGCTTAGCCACAAATGGAACATCCATGTCAACACCCTACCTCACCTCACTGTGCCACCCCACAGCTTGGGAAACAGAAGAGAAGGTAGGAAAGCTGTTAAGTGGCAGAGAATGGGGAAGAGCACTGTGACCAGCTCTCTTCTGGATGTGGCATGACTTTTGTTCTCATCAACTCACTGAAGCTATGGTTAAGAGTAACACAAGAGCCAGCCAATAAGATCTGCCAACATTCCTCCAGGCAGCACCAACTACTGAACTGGATGTGTTCAAGGGGGCGGGGCCATGAAGTTGGGCAAAAGATGTGCTGGGAATGTGAAGGAGGGGGTGGGGATATAAAGGTGTAGGGGACTGTCAAAGAATAAATGAAACTTTAAGAAAATGAAAAGAAGGGCTGGAGAGATGGCTCAGCGGTTAAGAGCACCCGACTGCTCTTCCAGAGGTCATGAGTTCAATTCCCAGCAACCACATGGTGGCTCACAACCATCTGTAAAGAGATCCGATGCCCTCTTCTGGTGTGTCTGAAGACAGCTACAGTGTACTTATATATAATAAATAAATAAATCTTAAAAAAAAAAAAGAAAATGAAAAGAAACTGCGAAGTTTAACAGACCCACGACAGAATATTTGAGATTTGTCAGAACCATCCTCCGGGTCTTTAATCTGGGCTTTCTAGTTACAATTGACAACAACAACAACAGCAAAAAAGTGAGACAAGGATTGTATGAAAGTCTCTTTTAGTGATTAAAAATTTGAAACATTGAGAAAAAAATAAATGTTGTAACTATACTATAATCTTAAAGGTAAAAATAAAATGATCTCTAATAACAAAATTAAAAGGTTTCAGATAAGTCAGTAACATTATCATACTCATATATTTAATATTATGTCCAAGCAGAGATTACCTAGTGACAATAGTTCAACTTTATATTTTTGACTGCAAAATACAAAGATGTAAATATCACATTAAATGGTTTTAAGTTTTCACTTAGTTATTACAGGCATGCATGCAAGTGTGTGTGTGTGTGTGTGTGTGTGTGTGTGTGTGTGTGTGTGTGTTTGTGTGTGTGCTTGCATGTGTGTATGTGTTACATTTGGAGGACAGTTCATGGGAGTAAGTTCTCTCTTTTATCATCTGGCTCTCAGGGATCTAAGGTACGATCTAATCATGCTTAGCCGCAAGCATCTTTACCCACTCATTCAACTTCCCATCTCAATTTTCCATTTTTGTTCCTTAGTTTGGGCTTTCTGAAATTAGATTAGTTTTTATTAGATGGAAGATAATTTTGTAATTATATTTATGCACAGAAAACTTAGTGTGGATTTAACCCAGTTTAGTGGCGAGTACTTTAGCCTTTGCCTTTTGGAGCTTGGCAATGCGAGCCACAGACTTAGGACCCAGTCTGTTGCCTCCCCAGTGGCGGCGGATCTCATCATAACTGTCATTATAATTGGTCCTAATAGCTTCCACCAGCTTAGCCAGAGCACCCTTGTCTTCCGAGTTAACCTGTGTGACGCGACAGTGGTGCATGCCTTCCTGTGGACCAGGCGACTCAGCCTGGCCTTTCCCTTGATGATGCAGTAGGGCACCCCCATCTTTCGACACAGGACAGGCAGGAAAACCACCAGCTCATGGGCAATCACCACCAGCTGAGCCTTCTTGTTCTGCACCAAGGTGGTGACTGTATTGACCCTTGCTCAGAGGACAGGTGGTCTCTTAGTAGGGACATCCCCTTTGCCCGCAGCTTTCTTCTCAGCACGGATCAGTAGCCTTTGCTTCTTCTCTCGCTTTGTCTCTGGCCTTTACTTGTGGGCAAGCTTAAGCAG